>NW_007577808.1:160060-161468 GCF_000690725.1 Stegastes partitus | reverse complement strand
CGGGAGATGAGGACTGAGAAAGACTTTGGGAGGCAGTTGAATTTCTTACATAGTCTTTCGTGTAAGCTAATGCTTCACCAGCGTTTTCTGAGGAGTTCTCAGGGAGGCTTGAAGCAAAGAATGGATGCTCCAAAACCTCTTGAGCTGTAATCCTCTTACTTGCATCTAGGTTCAGCATGCTTTTGATTAAATTGACCAGCATCTTCCGATCCCTTTGAAGTTCCACGTCTGGCTCCATGTATTCCTCAAGTTCATCAAGAGACTTGAGTTTGACAGTCCTAGACTCTGATGCATAGAATCCATACTCATAATACATGTCTTCTGGAGACTTAAATCTCCAGCGTGGTGTTCCGTAGTTCTGTTTACAGAAATAATTCTGAGTGCACTGTCCACGGTCCAGGACGTCGTCCGGTGGCTGGCCTTGAGTTTCTACAATGAACTTGAGTACATCATAGTCCGTTTTTCCTGGGTACAGTGCACACCCCAATACCAGCTCAGCCATTACAAGCCCCAGAGCCCACACATCCAAAGGTTCCCTAAATGGTATTCCAAGGGACATTTCTGGTGCCCTGTACCAGTGAGTCCCAAAGAGCTGACCTTGTTTGATGTCTGCCACTGGACGCGCCAGGCCAAAGTCAATAAGTTTGATTTTAACTGGCTGCTGATGGCGGTCCACAACCATGACATTTAATGGTTTTATATCAGCATGTACGATCTCAATGGAGTGAAGATGAGCCAGAGCAGTCGCCAGCTGCTGCAAAATAGGCTTCAGCTCTCCCATGGTGAGACCCCAGGTGTTTTGCTCCTGCAGGTAATGGTGCAGGCTTTGATCAAGGAGTTCAAAGGTGATGCATATACTCTCCTTGTGTAAAAAAATGCCATCCCACTGGACAATGTTGCAGGTGTCTGGCTCGAGACACCGCAGCCGTTTTAGGATGGCAATTTCATCCACTGCCTGTTCCAAAACATCTTTCTCATTCTTATTGACTTTGACCGCTACTGCCTTGTTGGTCTCTGTATTGCGGCATTTGGCGACAACACCAAAGCCGCCTTCTCCGAGGATGTCCTCCACCACGTGGCATTTTCCTAGTGTGCTTCCTTTAGTAATCCCAAGATCCACAGCCATGTTAAAGGATGTTTTCTTTACAAAGGAAGTCTTGATGGGTTATTTAGCTGACTGACAGATTGTTCCTCTCTGAACAAGTTGATAAGTGTCTATCAGGTAGCCCTCGACCTTGCTTCTGATAGCACTCTTATCGTCTGAGTACTTATACCCGATTTGAAGTCCATGAAAACGTCACGTTTGACGTCATGTTGCTTTGCCTTTGATGCGTGTCTATTGGTTGCCTAGCAACCAATACAAACGTAGACTATAAAATAATTTTAAAAATATTAAAAATTCAAAAAT
>NW_007577808.1:0-158521 GCF_000690725.1 Stegastes partitus | reverse complement strand
ATAGTATAGTATAATATATAGTAGTTTAAAAAACATAATTATAATATAATATATATCGCATAGTATAAACAATATATGTGATAAATAGTTCAGTCTATAGACTAATATGAGTTCAGTACCCGTATTGCACTTGGCTAGAATGTGTTGGTAAGTCTGGATGTGCGGGCCTTGATGGATTGGTACCTCTTTCCTGAGGCCAGCAGTGAGAACAGGCTGTGCCCAGGGTGTGAACCATCGAAGGTGATGCTTCTGGCCCTGCGCAGACATCTGGTGTCATAGATGTCTGACAGAGAGGACAGCTGTGCTCCTATGATGCTCTGTGCTAACTTCCTGACTCTCTCCAGAGCCTTCTTGTCAGCCTGAGAGCAGCTCCTGTACCACACTAAGATGCTGTGAGTGAGGATGCTCTCTGCAGAACACCTATAGAAGGACAGCAGCAGTTCCTGGGACAGGTTGACCTTTCTCAGTGACCTTAAAAAGTACAGACACTGCTGTGCCTTTTTCACAAGGGCATTGGTGTTGGTCCCCCATGTAAGGTCCTGAGAAATGTATCTTCCCAGGAACTTGAAGTCACTGATCCTCTCTCATTGTTGTTGTGAATCAGCCCAACCACAGAAGTGTCATCTGCTATTTTGACAAAGATGTTGCTGCTGTGGGTTGGTGCACAGTCGTGGGTATACAAGGTGTACAGCATGGAGCTGAGCACACAGCCCTGAGGGGCCCCAGTGCTCACTGTCAGCACTGAGGAGTGATGGGGCCCCAACCTGACTGACTGCAGATGGTTGGTGAGAAAGTCACTGATCCATCTGCAGGTGTGCTCGCCGATGCCCAGACTGCGCAGTTTGAACAACAGTCTGCTTGGAACAAGTGTGTTAAAAGCAGAACTGAAGTCCACAAACAACATCCTTGCATAATTGCCAGATTGTTCAAGATGTTGACACACTGTGTGGAGGGCTGTGTTGATGACATCACCTGTGGACCTGTTGACTCTGTGTGCGAATTGGTGCTGATCAAGGCTGGGAGGCAGTCAGGATTTTATGTGCCTCAGCACCAGTCTCTCAAAGCACTTCATCAGTGGTAGGATCTAACTGTACTCTGAAACACAGTTCTGTGGGCAGGATTTACACATGCCTCCCTGTTTACATATCAACCAGCTGGTTTAGATTCGAGAAAAGTGACATGAAAAGACGTATCTATGTTTTTGGGTTTTTTTTGCTATATGTAAGCTTTGTGGCATCTCTATCACTGTTGTTCTCCATCTTCCTGACTTGTGCTGTTTACTAAAGTTTATTTTTCCTAAATATGGTTATCGAAACAAACAAAAAAACTCCATATCCTTACTACACGTGGTCTCTTTGTCATGCCCTAACCAGTTTTTTGTTGTGTGGTAGGCTGTACTGTCCTGGGGGAGGTTGTTGGCATCAGGGAGTGCTGCTGCCATTGGAGGGGTCTGCCTGGTCCAGACCAGTGTTCAGGTAGGTAGTACATGTCAAAGTAACATACACATTAATCAGCTCAAAACCTTTATTGTCATTATACTGCACTACAACCCAGAAGACACTCCTTGAGGTTGAAAAACAAGTACAAAACAAAAAGACAATCTGTAATAAGACATTCTCAATAGAGATTAAAACATTAGAACATTTTATCTGTTTGTAAACACGTAAAAGTACAGTTCTTAAAGTTCTAGGTGTGGTAGCAGGAAAGGAAGATATATTTAAATAAACTGCACATAGAAACGGTTTTATCAGCCAGGTTTAGTTTGTGTAAGTGTGGGATGAGGAGTCTGGCCATGTTCACCAGTTAAACAACCTGGAGGGTAGCTGTTTATTAGTCTTGTTGTATGTGTATATTGTGCTGTATCGCCTGGAAGAGGTGGTTGGCTGAGTGTGTCGTCTCATAGGTGATGTTGGCGGCCCTGCTTCTACATCAGGTCTAGTAAATGTCCCTAATAGCAGCCAGCAGAGTCCCAAAAATGTTTTGGGCTGTTTTAATGAGCCAATGCAGAGCCTTCTGTTCCTTCTTGGTGGAGGTGGCAAACCACGCTGTGATGCACGATGTTGGGATGCTCTCCACAGTACACATTCACATGTAGAAGCTGACCAGGGGGCTCTGTGGCAGACTGGCTCTCCTCGGCTTCCTCAGGAAAAGGAGGCACTGGTGAACCTTCCCAATAATTGTGAAGGTTTGGATGGACCAAGACGGGGCTTCTGTTAAATGGCTCCTCAGACTCTCTCCACAGCCTCACCATCAATGGGGACTACGCTGGAGTTTGTTCTCCTCATCCTTCTGAAGTTCACTATAATCTCTTGTTTTCTTGCTGTCAGGTTTTGTACCTCATCCTGTGCACTCACTCATGGTTGGTAATTAACATGCACAGTCATTGGTGAAGATATAATGCAGGCGAGAGCTCAGCACACACCCTTGTGGAATACCGTTGTTCAGGCTGAGGGTATAGGATGTGTGCTTTCCTAACCTGACAGTCTGTGGGTGGTTGGTCAGGGGGTCCAGGGTCGAGTTACAGATGGGATGGGTATCATTAAGAGTTTAATGGTACTACAACTCCTATTGATCCGATACTTTAATGGTACTCTTATAGTATTTTGATATGTTTTTGAAAAGAAATGAACCGAGCAAGTTAAGCACAGAATTGACATTGCTTTACTTTATATTGCACACTGTATATAAATTAATATTCTTTCGTAGCATTCTGCAACAGCATTGTTTTGAACAAATCACTCTTATATACTATATTGTGATAACTGAAATGTCAAATAGATACAATACTTATTTATAGCACAATCAAAGTCTACCTTTTGAACAAATCCCTTTTACAAACTAATGTTGTGGTGATGAGTGTTTGTTTGTGGGAAAAATCAGAGCACTGTGGACTGAGCGTCACAGGTTTTACTTACAAAACAGAAAAATTATGCATTGTTTTATTTTTAGTTGAAACTTGTACTTGTTGATAAAGTCAGACAAGTTTGTTTTTTTTTATTTTTCCCATTGAACGTTAATACCTGACTGAGCAGGTATGACAAGTGTTACCACATAAACAATAATATATCTAGCTCGTCTAATTCAGGTTAACCAGAGTTCTGGAGTCAAAAGTAATAATAAATAAAAATTCTATGAAAATCAAGCAATGAAAATCAGACATTGCTTTTGAACTGTGGTTCAACTGAATTATTTTTAAAAACATACTCATGAAACAGGCCTGGACAAAAATGATGGTACCCTTAACTTAATATTTTGTTGCACAACCTTTTGAGGCAATCACTGCAATCAAACGATTTCTGTAACTGTCAATGAGACTTGTGCACCTCTCAGCAGGTATTTTGGCCCACTCCTCATGAGCAGACTGCTCCAGTTGTCTCAGGTTTGAAGGGTGCCTTCTCCAGACGCTATCACAGTCTATCACAGGGCTACACTTAGAGACAGACGACCAAGCACACTCGCATTCACACATTCACACCTACGGACAATTTAGAATCACCAATTAACCTCAACATGTTTTTGGACCTTATGGGAGGAAGCCAGAGAGAACGGGAAGAACATGCAAGCTCCAAGCACAAAGATCCCGGATGTCCTCACTGGGACGCAAACCGGTTACCTTCTTGCTGTGAGGCAACAGTGCTACCAACTGTGCCACCTTGCAGCCCCATGAAGTCAACTGACTTATTAAAAACTTTATGTTAACATGAGCATATGCAGTTATATGGCTCAAATGTAATTATTTATCTCTGAGCTAATGGAAATTAAAATGTCTCTAAAGACCCTGCTAAAGTTGTGAAAAATGAATGTCATGTCACAGTAGTGAAAGCTCCAAAACACGTATATCACACAGCTCAGGTGAAACTGAAGACAAACTCTGTGACATTGTGATATCTTTGTTTATACTCCAAATCAGAAGGTGACTTTAAACACTAAACTACGCCATTTCTTTGTTTATTTCTTCCACTGACCTTTGTCTTTGTTTAAACTTTGGGTTTGTTGGGTTTTTCTGATGTTATTTGATTTGGTCAAACAATATCAAAAAGGGACGGCTTCAAATAAAAAGTCTCAGTTTCTTTTAAAGTTTCATGTTATGGCCCTTTGATCTCCACACGGAATCTGTACATTTGAATATGTTTCTACTTTATTCTTGACTTTCACAATTAAAAGCTATTCAGTGGGGGCTGGCTGGCAAAGTCAAGATGCCTTCAGTGTCTGCTGCTGTAGAACTCTAAGCATAAACAGTGATCTGCCACAGTAGAAACTATGTTCTTCACACGTAGTTAAAGTGAAGACCTAGTTTACTTATATTAGCTAGGTCTTACATAAATGGCAACTGACCATAATTGAGCTTATATGGGGTCTATGCAAAAAGCAATCAAATGAAATTTAAAAACTAGACCTGCAAGCAGTCACAAGAATATTGTCTTTATAAAGTATTCAAACTTCAAACTGCTGAAGACACACTATCTAAAAATGCTCTCTTGTGCACTGGGCCTGCCAGACGTTTGTTAGGATCATGCCAAATTAGTACAATTAGTATAAATTAAACCTAGCTCACAAATTGAGTAACCAGATTTACAACTTAAGTTTTAATTTCTTAGAATTATGTTTTACCTTTTTGTTGGTTTCTAGTCCAAAAAATACCCTGCAGTAAATGGTCATTCTTATTTTTTGGCTTCTAAAAAGAGGCCAATTTTTAAATCAAATTTTACAGTGTTGTTATTTTTATATTTTAGAAAAGCTGTACACGACTGATAGAATTTGGCCTTTTTTCCCCCCTTTTTTCTTTTTCTTTTTCTTTTTCTTCTTCTTTTTTTTTTTTTTACAGTAATTTATTAGATTAAGGTTTATTTCATTCCCCTGCTGAGGTAATGAGGACATTATCCTCCTGGTCATGCTTTTATATTTTATACAGTGTCGTCACAAGTGTACAACAGGAGGTCAGTTGCCCAATTTTGAAGTGAATCAAACCAATTTTAAAGTTATTTTAGTTGTATAACGTTTCAAAGTAATTCTACCAGTCCGCTGTTCCAGGTCAAGCGACGGTTCCCAGATCTCGCGAGATTTTGTTGCTCCGTGAGTTCAAGAGCTCTTCTCCGGCAGCCAGCTCTGTCCAGTCGTCTCGCACGGGCACTAAAATGGCGTCAGCTTCGGGTAAGTAAAGAATTAAGATCGTTTGTTGTTATTTTTGAAGTTACCCTGTAAATTCAACTATAATTCGGTGGTTTGTAATATTTTAAACGAGAGTATGTCGGTTTCTCAGCTTGTATTCAATCGAATATGGTCTCACCGTAAACCCGGCTGGCGCTACGGTTAAGGCCTGCTCTTGTTAGCGCCCCGAGTCATTGCGGTATTTACTCCCGGATGGGGCTTTGTGTTTGTGCACGTTTAGGGCTACGCCAGATTATCGACCTAAGAAATGGTTTATTCAGTTGTCTTTGTAAACACGTTTTGCATGCATTCGTTGGTTTTGAAGCGACATGTTGCAGTAATGAATGGCTGACGTTGGTGGACGCTAGCTTGTTGTAGAATGGCGACCTGACGACGGGTCTGAGCAACGTGCTGCTCGCGCGCTAAAGATGTATTGTTCGGATGTTGAGCCGCCAAGTAATATATTTTAACTTTTCTTCAACAGATTACAGCTCCTACAATCAAACCGGCGCGCAGCAGGGGTAAGAGTCTTTACTTAACCTACCAGAGCCACTTGAAGCCGTATTTTAGCTATCGGAGTTTTGTAAGCATCAAATGAGTGTATGACCTCAATTGAGCGAGGAAAAAAAACTACAGCCGAAGGGAACATGCCAGTGTTCTCTTAACGTTATTCATTTGGAATAAACATCCTAGAAACTAAATGTTGTACATGCAAACATGAATGAAGAAATATTTTTATAGGTTATTATGATATACCCACTCCAGATGAACACTACTAATGCGCTGCAAGTGTATATAATGCTCAGTCTTCTGATGCTAAAGCTTTGATTTGTATTTTTCCAGGTATACCTCTTATGCTGCCCAGCCGTCACAAAATTATGGACAGTCAGCACAGGTAAGATTTATTTATTTATTTATTTATTTTTGATTGCTTTGTGTTGTACCTGTAATTGTGATGGTTGTAATTTTAACTTAATGACTTGTTAATTTCATCACATTGGGCCTAAAGTTTAAGGCAAATGAGCTAAGGGAAGTTTATCTACATCTAATGTTAAATGCTACATCACCAACTGGTAGCCAACTTCAGAAAATCGTGTCTAAATTCAGTAGAATGAGCAAATGTTTCAACCAGGTGGCCAGGGTGGAGGTTCTTTAAATGCATAAAGTATTTATTTTTATCTTTGATTGATTTTATTTTTTTAATTCTACATATTTTTCCTGACAGCTAAATTATGTTTCTTCCTTTCAGCAGAGCTATGGCCAGCAGAATTATGGTTCATATGCCCAGCCTGCTGCCGCTGACAGCAGTTACACCCAGACAACACCTGCCGCTGGAGGTTACCCTCAGCAGCAGCAACAGTATGGCTCCTCGTATGGCCAGCAAGCATCAGGTTAGTGATTTAAAACAGTATTTTTCCTCATTTTGACATCTGTCTACTCGCACAAATTGTAGATTTCCTTTGATAGCAGTTAGAAATATACATTTGCAAATCTAGCTGGTTTACTCATGCATAAATACAAAGTGATTGGTTTGTCTAGGGAGTCTTTTATTCAAAGATACACTCCTAAGTCTAATTTAACTCTGTCCTCTCAAGTTTCCCCTTTCTAAAACATTTCTTGCCGTTGATGTATTTCTACAGCTGGTTATCCTGCTGCCCAGTCTACTACACATAGCTACTCACAGTCAGCCCAGGGGTATGGAGCCAGTGGCTATGACAGCACTCCTGCTGCTGCTGCTCCAGCTGCTTCGCAGTCTTATGGCTCTCAGCCAGGATATACTGCCCAGTCTGCCTACCCCGGTTATGGCCAGCAGGCTGCCCCCACTGCACCTCAGAGGTACGTATCTCCTTGATTAAGGCTACAATGACAGCTGAGTTACACAAGAGAGTGCTTCTTGCTTATTACTTTGTGCTCTGTCTTTGTTTTGTCCCTATCAGTTACAATGCTAACAGCCAGCCGGCTAGTTACAACCAAAATAACTACTCCCAGCCAGCGGCATATGGTCAGCAACAGCCTGGTTACCAAGGCCAACAGGCCAGTTACAACCAGCAGCAGGGCTACCAGCAGCAGACCCAGCAACAGCAGCAGGCTCCTCCTGCTTATCCTCCTCAGGCTGCTGGTTCCTATGGGCAGCCACCAGCCAACCAGTACAGCCAGCAAGGTGGACCACCCAGTTACAACCAGTCCAGCCATTACAGTAAGCTTTACTGTCCATCCTTTTTAAAATGCTGTTTTCTCATCTTAATTGATGTAGTCCACTTTAATATCACTCTAAATATGCTTTGAGAGCTGTATGTGTTGATGCTTTTGTGTTCCTCTTATATAGATAATTACAGACAGGATGGCCAAGGTGGAGGTTCTGGTTACCCTGGCAATGAAACCTCAAGGTACCCAGGGGTAGGGGAGAGAAGGGGCCCAGGCGGGGACGGCTTTGACCGAGGTGGAATGATGCATCGTGGACGAGGAGGCATGGGGCGTGGTATGGGGTAAGTGTCTTTCCTTATTACCCAAGTCTCACATTGATTTTGACTCTGCAGGTGCTGTTGCCATCTGGGGCAGGGCTGAGACAAGTAGATTGTGCAATTTTATCTTCCCGTGCTACAAGAAGGTCCTAATTTACTAGTTTATCAGCAATCAGTGCTAATTATTTATAGGAATCTCCTCTAATGCCAAAGACCAATGATGGCATGTCATATTGGCAACATTGGTATCAATTGTAACCATTCTCATCCACCTTCTCTCAGCCCTGCCTCTCTTTTGGCCAAAGGTAAGCAAAAAGGTTTGTTCTTCTTGTTCTAAGTTGACTTTTAACAGAGTCCTGTGCATAAATATTTAGATTGAACAGCTTTTATAATAGGTCATCATTTGGTTATGGGTCAGTATCAAGTTTTAGGGGAACTGGGAAGTTTGTCAGGGAATGTGATAGCATCTTACTGCAGGAATATCTGTTTCATTAATATTTTAATGGAATTCGTAAAGAAACGTTCAAACACTGTACCTATCTGACCATCCTTATTAGAAGTTGCTCAAAACCTATAGATTATTTTTCAGATATTGTGATGCTGGAGTCCTTAACTTAGATTTAGTCTATCCTGTAAGACCATACATCATAACATTGGTATTTTAAGAAATTTATTAAGAAGTCGCCGACCTCATACAGTGCATTCAGTTTCATTTCAAATACACATTGCTCACTCAAGTTCAGTATTTGGGTCAATATATTTTCTCTCGATAAGGGTTTTCCTCATTTTACCAATTCATTGGTGTTTCAGGGTGTGGTTGGTTTTTGTAGGGCTGTCACTGACAAGGATTTGTCCTCATGTGATTGATTTGAGGAATTATTACCAAAGAGGAAAAATGGCACCATTAAAAATGGCAAAGTTTTATATGCTAAAGGTATTGCAAAGCCTCAGTAATAAATTACATCATTTACAGTGACCAAGTAATTGAGGAACTATTCTTTTCTTAACCTCAATCATTTTTGTGTTTATAGAGCCAACATTGGTCCTAAAAGATGATAATATATTTTCTGATGACATCTGTTTTACTGGAAAGAGTTTTTGCATCTATTTTAATGGGTCTTTGTGTTTCAGTTTTAGCCAAGCTAAAATTAGTCAACAAAAACAGTGCGGTCAACATACATGAGTAAATTTTATGTAAATCCAGGGGATGTTTTTAAACAAATGCACTGTTTTAAATAACTAAATATATTGGCAGTGTTTTGTGGTGTCACTCCTCCTTTGCAAAGTCGGAGGAAAAGGGGTCACGTGATTATGACATCTATGATATGAGAAAACACAGAACTTTATAATATTTTCGGAGTGTTTTAAGGATTACCTTTTAATGTAGATATCCTTAGTCCAGGGCTTTTGGTGTAGTGTGGCCCAGTGTAATATCAGAGTGGTTACAAAAAACATCCCTCAGGTGCTATATACTTTGTGGTATTTAATGTCCGAAAATGTGTATTCGTCATGATAGTGAATTTCAAACTTAATTAAGCTGGTTCTGGACACATTATTTAAACTTGATGGAGGTATAGGCTCCATTTACGATTTAGCCTAGCAACACCTGTTACCTTCTTTGAAATGGAAATCAAATTTTCTCTCACTGCAGATTGGGCATGTGAACAGCTTGTTTCATGTTGCCACATAGTGTTTTGAATTTGGTTTTACCAAACCCCAAGTCAGATTTACTTTGATTCAACACCCTTCAAAGAAATTGGAGGGATTACATGTTAAGGGTCAAGGATATTAAGGTGATCAGAAGTTGCACTGCACACTTGGTTTGATTTAGATTGGTTATTTCATATGTTAAACTAAGACATGAAACGATAAAAAAACATTGCTGAATCAGCATCTTTGGGTTACCAGATATACAGATGCAGTCCTCAATATGAAAGATGATGACATGACAGGTTTTTATTGTTAGCATTTGGTTTTGGGAAGCTTTTTTTTTTTCTTCTCCCAAATCTTGAACGACCAGTTTGATTCAGAAATAGCACATGGCATAATCATCAAGTGTTCTTTTTAAGTTTTCCAGCAATTATCATTTCTGGTTCACCAGTTTCAACCTTTTTAGAACAGAGTTCTGCATGACTGGGTTTCTCTGGTTTTTGGTGCAGCAAATACATGCACACAAAGAAACACAATATCTCAGTGCATTTCATACAGTAGGGGACTCTAATCAAGCACCCTTGCAGTGGTAAATGAATCATAAATAGGAAGACAATCCTAAATACGTTACGTATATATTCAGCCAAAGCACAGAAGTTTTAACAGTTAAAGTTTCATTTAGAGTAGTTTTTAGCTTTGCACAGGTATATTTGTGTGGTGTGTGGGGAGGTGGGGGGCACAATATGTCATTTTGAAATGTTTTAAATTGTTTTTGTGGTTTGGAATACAAATGTTTGATCACTTTCTTTTGAGCACTTTTTAACATGCTTTGTCACATTTATACCGTACAGGTAACAGTGAGAGCCATTTAAAACCATCTATTCTCTAAAAAGTATCTGTACTCAGTACAGAGCCGCCAGCTTAAGCAGCAGGAGGGAGCTTAAACAAAGATTCGAGGTCTGCCTTTTTTCAAGAACTGAGGATGGTGGTTTTTATAAGCATGATGGGTATATTAAGTGACCAAGTCTTTGTTTATAATTTAAAGTAACCTTGGTAAACACTGTAAAATGTTTTTTTTTTCTTTTTTTGGTGTTGATGTCTTAAACAATGTATAATTGTTTTTTTTAATTAATATTTGTTTTATTACTTGGTAAATGTGATCACCCGATTCTTGTGAAATTTCAGATGCATTGTGTGTATTTTTACACCTGTACATACCTGATTTAGCTGTAACTTTTCTTAGTAGTAATGTCATTAGGGTCGTGGCTTGTTTGTGGGTCCAGCTACTTACGCCATCAATGCATCTGAAATCTTTCTACCTGTGTACAAATGTTTGGGTTTTTGTCACATTTTGAAAGGCAGTGAAAATATGTTAGTCATTAATATTTTTCCACAAATGTATATCCCTACTGAAAACTGTCACTTAAGTTGTACTGAGCTAGCTAAGGAATGGCACATGGTTAATACACTAATCCCCTCGAATAGAATGTGTATTTGTAGTTTTGGGGAGGTTTTTTTATTTTATTTTTTTAAATTGCTGTCCGGCTAGTTAGAATGTTTTGATTACTCCCTCAATCAAGCCACTTTGCTCGAGCCATGGAAGTGGCTGTAAAAGGGAAATCGCCTTCATATCTTCATTTATTCCCCCATAGCAGCGCTGGAGACAGAGGTGGCTTCAATAAGCCTGGTGGTAAGTTAACGAGTATTACACTGGTTAGTCCTTTCAAAAACCTTAAACTTTTTGAGCAAATATGCATCGAGTATTGATGTGTCTTACATTGTGGTATGCAAAATTTATTTACATGAACACATCTGAAAATATTGGGGATTATTTTCAATGCCTGAGACCATTTTCTCTGGGGTACTTGGTATAATTCAGTCACTGCTTATGGTTTGACGATGAGTTTTTGACAGGTTAATGACAAATTTCCACTCAAATGCGTTTTACTGTTTTTAACAAATCGGATGAGTTGAATCCCTGGGTTTTTTTTGAGGATTTCTTACTGGTCTTAGAGGCTTTTCAAATGACACACAATTATTTGCCAAAAGGGTCTGAGGTGTTCCATTTTCAATTCAATATATCACTTGTGGGAATTGTGGTGTACCATAAGGTGCCATTTTCAACTTCCCAATATGGCTGATGCGTCTATAAAGGAGTGTCTGGATTATGTTTTGTAGTACTCCTCAGGTGTTGTCTACTGAACTTCAGTTCCACAAACTCACTTCTCACAATCTGTTTCTTTCCCCCCCTCAATTGATGGACTACAGGACCTATGAACAGCGACAACGAGCGTGATATGGGTGAGTAGAAACTCATTAAACCAATTATTTTGGCAGGTCATATACAGAACACCTCACTTGACATGATACTAGGCGAAGCTGCAGTCTCCTGGATATTTACTGTTGTTTTCCTGTTGGGTTTCTTGTAGGACGCCCAGAAGAGCAGGATGACTCTGAGAACAGCACGATTTACATCACAGGACTGACTGAGAAGGCAAACCTGGAGGAAATGGCTGAGTTTTTCAAACACGTCGGCCCAATTAGAGTAAGAACAGCTCCCTCACTCAAAATGTGAGTGTTAGCATAACTAATGCAGAAACTAAACCGTTTTTTTTTTCTGTGTATCAAGATTAACCGCAGACTTGGCCAGCCTGCTATTAACATATACACAGACAAGGACACGGGAAAGCCAAAAGGAGACGCCACTCTGTCCTATGAGGAGCCCATCTGTGCCAAAGCAGCTGTGGAGCATTTTGATGGTATGTTTTACTGACTGCACATCACACCGACAAAGAATCTCCAACACAAGTATCCAACTAATGTAACTTTGATATTATGGGTTTTAATTTTTCTATTTTTAATCGTAGGTAAAGAGTTCCAGGGCCGAAGGCTGAAGGTGTCCATGGCCCGCCGAAAACCGATGATGGGTGGAATGAGAGGTGGCATGCCCATGCGAGATGGCATGATGGGTCGTGGAGGTAAATATCAGCGGTATTTGTTAGTGTTCCACTGTCTGAGAGCATGTTCCCACTTTTCTTTACACTAACAGTTGCTTGTGAGATTTGGAGCCCTTCCACCTTTTTTCTTCTTCTCTCCATGAAGTGTCTAACTTCAGGGTCTGAAAAAGTAGTGGAAAATATTGAGACTGCTTAGTTTTGCTTTAGATGACAGGCTCACAGTTGAAACACATCTGCTGTTTTGAACTTTCCATTGCAGATTTCCTAAATAAAAGAAAATTGATACAGCCACAAGATGGACAGATTTTGTAATTTCCTTGTCTTATTAGGTATGATGGGCCGTGGAGGAGACCGTGGTGGGTTTGGCCCGCGAGGTGGTCCCCGTGGTATGGGCAGAGGTGGACCCACGGGAGGCAACATGCAGCAGAGAGCAGGAGACTGGGAGTGTCCTAACCCGTATGTATTACATCATAGCGCGGTGTGTTCTTGGATGCCTTTTTTTGTATCGCAGTAGTTTGTAATTTATGTCATGGTTCTGTGTTTCCAGGGGTTGTGGCAACCAGAACTTTGCCTGGAGGATGGAGTGTAACCAGTGCAAAGCTCCAAAACCAGAAGGGTTAGGTGGCGGCCCTCCTTTCCCCATGGGAGGTGACCGGGGCAGAGGTGGAATGGGAATGCGTGGAGGCAGAGGTATGGACCGCGGTGGGCCAGCAGGAGCTGGAGGTCCAGGAGGCCCCGGAGGTTTCCGTGGAGGCTGGGGAGGCGACCGTGGTGGATTCAGAGGACGTGGTGGAATGGATAGGGGAGGGTTCCGTGGGGCCGGGCGTGGAGGACCACCGATGGACCGGATGGGTGGCAGAGGTGGAAGAGGAATGGGACCACCAGGTGGCAAGATGGATATGAGGTAGGATTTAGACTATGAACAGTCGACTCCTGCTATGAAGTTATTCCAAGACTTCTTACCAACATAATTTTCTTGAGGCTGTTGACAGGAAAGTCAGTGAATGCAACATCAGCACTGCTGTCAGTCAGATTCCAATGATCTGTCATATGTTGTCATGTTTTTAGGGACCATCGCCAGGAGCGCAGAGACCGACCTTACTGAAGGAAAACTTCTTGACTGTTCCTCTTGTGGAATTCGATTTTTAAAACGAAAATTTTTAATTTATGATTCCATATTTCGGTGGTCATAGATCTGCTTTCATACACCCTGTGCAGTTACATTCAACTCGAGTTTCCATTTTTTTAATTTTAGTTTACCCACTTGTATGCTGCATCTTGTATTGTGCATGTTTTTTTTGTTGTTGTTGTTGTTGCTTTTCTTTTTTTAAATATACAGATTAGTTTGACATTGTATTGTAAAATGCAATATTTTTCATGTGTTAACATATTTGCCTCCCCCTTCCCATTACTTACCATTGTATGAAGACAAACTTGGGGAAATAAAGTTTTACTGATTTGATGTTTGTGGGGCGTCAGCTTTACTCAACGCAACCAAGTATACAGAGAAAGTCAGAACTTGTTGATAAGCACAGCCTCTAAACTTTGTGCCATCCCTTAAAGCATATTGGGAATTGACTATGTGTTAAAGTGATGTCACTTGAAGGCTATAAATTGTGCTGCAGATTGTGTAGACTACTTTCATGACTCACATACATGGCAGTTTTTAGTAACTGGAGATGATGAAAGCAGTTGGTGCCTTCACATGACTTGGTCAGCAGATGTTGGCTCCACCGCAGATAGTGATTTATGTCTCCTGAAGATGCATTATCTCATCTGTGAGGACTTTTAGAAGTTTCAAATGTCATCTCTCCCTTCAGGCGAAACTGAGGACACATTGGGCATTATGGTGCCTTAATGAAGCCCTTGTGCCAAACACTTCTATCCATAAAGGATCTGATCTTACCATTGTTGGGCAACTTTTAAGATAATTTTTTTCTTTCACCATATCTTGAAAAGATGCATCAGCTGTGTCCTAGAACAGTTCAGTTGTGCTTTTTCTTTTACTCTATGTCTGTGGATGAAGCACATCTGCAGCTTTAAACAGTCTCTGCTGTTGCTCTTCTTGCCAGTAGGTGGTGCAGTTTGACGTGAAACTCGAGATGCTGCAGCTCTGATTCAGATGATTCAGGCTGCACAGCAATGGGACCGGTCTGTCGAAACCACAGGGCTTAAAAAATCAGTGCCTTAATCTTCAAATTAGTCATTTAATTCAAATGTAGACATAATTTATTTTCTGCCTTCTTAATGTTGCTACGCACGACTGCAAATTGCCGAGACAAAACACAATGAGCTGATCTGTAGAGCGACGTGAAGTTGGTGGAAAGTACCTTTTGTGTTTAGATATCTCACTTACCTTAAATAACTCCATATTAAACTGAGCAGTATAAGGCTATCAAGCTGAATTAAGCAGCATTATTAGTCACAGATGTCCATCGCTGGCATATTTGTTAAACATCTGTCCAACATATGGCTGTCGAGACCATCTTAGTGTTTTATTTTTTTATGCACCTACTTGTTACCACTGGATGGTGCCGTCTGTAGGATTTGAAGCAGTGTGTCACCATTTAACATGTGGGTTTTGTTGAAACACTTTTATACGTATCTTTAAAAAAAAAAAAAAAAAAGTCACAACAGCTGGCGTTCTTTGAGAGCACCCACATTTAAAACCTCCTGAAGCAGGACACAAAATCTATTCCAGTTCTGTTTCTGATCCTGACCTCCCAGTAGAGAACTGAGCTACTTTTTTTCCCCCTGATGACAAATGTCTTTAAGGTCATTCTCTCTCTCACGTTTGTAGATTAGAGGAAGTCTGACCTCACTGGCCTGTTATTGATGACACAAAGTAATCAAGTCTCTGTGTGTGTTTTAAAAAAGAACTTGAACCCCTCTAAGTTATCCTTTGGGGAAACCCGGCCACAGCTGACATCTTGGAGTGCTTCTCATTTGCTGTGGCCAGTTGCTCATGTGGGTTAATAGAGTGTTGAATTCTCTCTCTCTCTTTCTGTCTCTCTCTTTACTGACAGAAAAGCTGATTCATCCCGGCCCAGAAAATGATCTCATCAACCCCCACCTTCTTTCTCCCTCGTTCTCTCTGTCTGTCTCTCTCTTCTGCTCGCTCCGTCCATCCCTCCCTTCCTTTCTTTTTCTCGCTCTCTTTCTTAAACAGACACATCCCTCTTTTTAAATGAAAACAAGCCCTCCTCCTTGGCAGCAGACTCTGCCTAAATTCAAACAGTCACACTTGAGGATTGAACATGAGCTGCTCCAATAGAGGACAGCCTGTTAAAGGGGAAAGGACATGTGAGGCCCGGACAGAAATATTTAAAGCTTATAGAGGAAGCTGTTTTCTGAATAATGCATTAAATTTAATAATAAATGCAGACAATACTGAAGCATTCCACAGCATCAGCAAGTATTGATCACTTGGTTGAGCTTGTACTGAAACAAATTGAACAGCAGCTCCTGAGTCACATTTTGTCGATGAGGTTTTTTAAACATTTTTTTTTACTAACAGCTGCTGTCGCCTTTAAAATCTAAGCAAGTTTCACTGACGTTTTCAAATTCTAACGTACATTCATAACAGGAAAATCAGGTCTTCAAAGATCCAACCATTATGTTGACCTAGAAAGTCATTAATCCTCAACAGGATCAAGAACAGGGTGTGAAGATATTTGTCAAGTAGTGATGGAGCTTAAAACATAAACAAGAATTAATGGAATTGACTCACATATTCCTGTCGATGTAAATGCAAATGATTTCTTAAATCTCAAGCTAATTGCATCTGAAATACCGTCTTTGTTTCAGATATTTTACGAGCATTAGCTGCCTGATTTGAGGTCTTTTGATTTAAATTGATTCATTGAATTGACCTAAAAATTATCCTTCTGCTGAAAGATGATCAGCTCATCGAATCAAGATTTAAAAGAAATAAAACTAGATTACTAGCAGGCTTCCCATCATGTTTTAAAACTCCCATGAAACTTGTCTTTTGCAGCTTTCAGAACACATTTACAATGAAAGCTTTCTGTTCAATCCTGGTTGTTCCTTGACATCAAAATGAAAACTATGCAAACAATGAGGAAGGTCTTTACTCCTGTATGCTTGTTGGAAATTAAATGGAAGCAGCGTGACGTGTTGTCTGAGGTATAAACTGGTTTCAGTACTTGCACCTGATGTAATAAAGAACTGACTCCTTAAATTGAGGAAATATAAAAGGTTAGCAAGTCTGTTACGTTATCTGAGACTCGACACGGTTGAACTTGATCAGATAACTCAGTAATTTGACATTTCAAAACTCTGAGATTAGTTTAGTTCAGTTCAAGGTCAGTCATATTAGTCAGGCAGCAGGAGAACTTGTGTTTCTAAGTTGAACAAACGTAATACAACTTACAGTGAAGGTTTTATTGGAATGTTGGTGGGACTTTTGTTTGTTTGAATCAAACACATTTTCTATGCTCTGTTGATTTCTTATGCTTCAATTGTTTTTACCTTTTCTGCATCAGTTTCTATTAGAAGTGTCTTTAATTGTGTGATAGGAAAACACATGATTTAGGCAACAATTCAAAATATAATAGAACATATATGGAAGTAATAATGTTTTCCACAGTAGATCCAGTTGTTGTAGCAGTTTTTCAAGATAAATCTTCTTTTTCTGTTTTTATTGGGAGAACAAACATGAGTTCTGAATACTGATGTGGACATGTGCCCTGTAACCTCCCTGACATCCACACCTCTGCTCTTTGTGCTATCAATCTGACTTTTTCTGTACTTTTAGATAAACCAGAGAAAGACTGATCGACATTTTTCCCAAGTTAATGCAACACTAAAGTGAACTCGCTATCAGAGCTCCACTGTGCTTCTACTGCCGGTGACACACTCTTCCTATCATGCACCCAGCAGATCATGTGCTCTTGAATTGGCTGCTTTGTTTTATGCTCGTCTTTACAGACTGTGTGACTAGACTTGATTACTGACTATCTCGCTATCACCCTGTTTAATCCCCAATCTCCTCCTGTCTCAGGGCTTACAGGTCCTGTCCTTACTGCTGTTAGATCTTTGATTTGTGCCGTGTTCCTCCTACAAACCGGCAATCACACAGTTGTTACAAAACGTCTTTTAGACAAACCTGGCAAAGCTTAACAAACACAGCAGAGTTTCCTGCTCGTCTCATCCTTTAATAGCTGCTAAGATTATATAGCTGAGAGGGAAGTTATTGCGCCAACAGGAGTTGCAATCTCAGGATACTAAAGCTCCAGCTTTAAAGACCTTCATGTCTTCGGGCTGTTTGGTGAAGAGGCTCCACAAAGACTTCATTATGGACAGAGCTGAAGTGATAACGCAAATGAAGAATCATAAAAATGTGGTTGTCATTTTCTTACAGAATGTGCAAAACAGCACGTACTGCAGCTCTGTGAGCTCAGCGATGGACCGAACAACATAAGTCTGACATTTGCATGAACTACTGAATGCTTTTGAGATATTTGTACTTAAGCAAGCAACTTTATTTATATGCATTTTACCATACACAGAGGTTATCCAAGTTCTTCATTAGGAATAATACACACAATACACAGAATTATATATGAAGATTAAAACATGTAAAGAATAAAATAAAAAATGCAGCAGAGTTATATTAAATTCCATCCATCCATCCATTATCTATACACCGTTTAATCCTCATTAGGGTCGTGGGGGGCTGGAGTCTATCCCAGCTGACTTAGGGTGAAGGCAGGGGACACCCTGGACAGGTCACCAGTCTATCACAGGGCTACACTTAGAGACAGACAACCAAGCACACTCACATTCACACCTACGGACAATTTAGAATCACCAATTAACCTCAACATGTTTCTGGACTTTGTGGGAGGAAGCTGGAGAACCCGGAGAGAACCCACGCTGCACGGGGAGAACATGCAAACTCCACGCAGAAAGATCCTGGGTGTCCTCAACAGGATGCGAACTGGCGACCTTGCTGTGAGGCAACGGTGCTAACCACCGAGCCACCTTGCAGCCCGTTATATTAAATTATTTTTTAAAAACAACACAGATAAGTTGAATAAAGTGCATAGAGATTTTATAGAATAATTAACACTAAAGTATATACATAAAAAAACATGTTAAAGTTAAAGTGTGTCATAAATAAGAAATAATAATTTTTAAAAAGTGCAGACAAGTTTAATAAAAGTCCTGGCAGTTCAGGCCACACTAAAAATGTTAAATTATTGATTAAAATCTGATTAATAGTGGGGTTTTTTCTAGCTTGCTTTTAAATATGACTTCAGTTGGGGCAGTATTTTCAATTAACATACTCTAACTCTTATATATTTTACTTAAATACAATATATATACGATGCTGTACTTGTCACTGGGCCTGCTGATCAGTGTTTAGTGGACTTTCATTCATTCATTCATTCAATCTTTATTGAAACTGTAAATATACTGAGGTATGAAGGCCTCCTTTGTCATATAAGAATGTAAACAAAAATCTAACCACACTATTATGAAAAAAAGGCAAAATTTTGGGAAAAAAGAAAAGAAAGAAACCATTAAGATTAAATATAGATGAAAAAGCAAGAACATCAACAGTTCAGATGTTTGTGTCTGATCGGATGTTTAAAGAGGTATTTGAGGCCTTGAGGATCCCTGATAATCAAAACCTGCACCTCCAGAGCAGACCTGGTGAACATGGGGTTAAGTTTTCCTCCTCTGCCGAGCCTTTATCCCTCATAATGGGATGTGCCACCGAGTCGCTCTGCTGCTCTAAGCTACAGCAGGTCAACATATTCAGCGCAAGAGGCGGCGCAACAACATGGGCTGAGCCTATTTGCGCGGAGAGACGAAGCTGAAGTCGGTGCCGCTCAGTGGTCGTGATTTCACCGACGAGGAGCTGAGACAGCGGACATGGTGACACGTGGATCCCCGTGGGCGACAGGACCCACCGGCCACCAGCAGCACCGGGCGGATTAGGCGGTCGCCGCATGGGTGTGTGCGCGTCTCGGCTTCCCCGCGCCCGGACCCGGCGATGCGCTTGTTGAAGGAAACGGGATTCGCAGACATCCGGAAAACGCATCCATGCGCCACGGCCGCTCCGCATCCAGATATGCTCCTGACAACACAAAGCCTGGCTTCAAGGAGCTGCCATAAGAAACCGCACACGCACGTCGCCATGGGTGCGTCAACACGGTTATTTCGCTACGTTTTGCGGACGAGGCTCCGGTGCGCAGTTTCGCAATGAGAGAATCGGGATTTATCAAGTGAGACTTTTTTTTTTAATTGATACATAATCTGACAATATGGCTGATCAGAGCAACATCCAGTCCGCCGCCTCCAAGAGCATCAGGCCCTTTAAATCCAGCGAGGAGTACCTGTACGCCATGAAGGAGGACCTGGCGGAGTGGCTCAACACCCTGTACGATCTGGATATCACCGCGGACACCTTCATGGAGGGGCTGGAGACCGGCTGTGCCCTCTGTCGGCACGCCAACAACGTGAACCGCGCAGCGCAGGACTTCCAGCTGGAGAACCCGGAGGCTGCGCACTCCATGAAGCTGCCGCGCAAAGACGTGGTCTTCCAGTCGCGCAACGTCGTCCCCGGGTCGTTCCTGGCGCGCGACAACGTGTCGAACTTCATCAGCTGGTGCAGGCAGGAGCTGTGGATCAAGGACGTCCTCATGTTCGAGACCAACGACCTGGTGGAGAAATGCAACGAGAAGAATTTCATCCTGTGCCTCCTCGAGGTGGCGAGACGCGGGTCCAAGTTCGGCATGTTGGCTCCCATGCTGATCCAGCTGGAGGAGGAGATCGAGGAGGAGATCCGGGACCAGGAGAGCCTGCGGATCGATGCGGGGGAGCCGCCGGAGCAGAGCCCGCCCAGCAGGTGCTTCAGCCGGAAGGAGAGCTGCAGCCAGAGTGTGGAGGATGAAGAGGAGCCTGATCCAGAGCCGTTCATCTGGCCGCAGAAGAGAGTTTTATGTGACATGAGGAATTTGGATGAGTTGGTGAGTTGAGAAGATAATAAAAAAAAAAATCACACACACAAGCTGCTGTGCATTAGTCCCCTGATCTGACTCCACAGGAATCCAAAACGTGTCATAAGTGCATTATGATTCATTAGATTAGTGTAATGATCTCACTGCTCATAAGTCTCAGTGGATTTGCAGGGAGGCCACGATCACTGGATGAATAGCGTTTCCCACAGGCTTTCTCCACTCCTGGCCTTGGCCAAAAGTAAATATCATGCAGCCTGTTTTGTCTGGTTGCTAAAAAGTGTGGCGCAGCTGATAGAGGAGAGATTTGTCCCACAGTAAAACACAGCAGAGTGTTAAAAGTGAAGCACTGTTTCTGAAAGTGTCACATCAGTGCTGCAAAGGATTCAGGCGCCTTATAGATTCCCTGTGGCCTGGCTGCGTGCATGCATACGTGCACAACTTAGTTTAAGACCGTGCTGTTACATTCCTGCTCACCTGCAGGTCACCTGGAGGGTCAAACATGCTCACCTTCGCCTACAGCAGAGCTCTGAAAAGGGGTCAACTCAGAGACATTCTTGTAGAAGTGTCGGCTCTCACTGGATGGTTATCTTCTGCCTTTTTCATTCAGCCTGTCCATCAAGGCTAATTAACACAACATCCTGGTAGATTATACATTCAATCGTAAAGCTCCTTAACAAACTCTAAAAACATTTCTCAGTCTGGCTCCATCAACTCTTGTCATTTGTGGGGTTGAACCGGTTGACCTTTGCCAGGTCCTGCCGACATGTGAGATCTTGTTAGAGCAGAGCTAATGAGCAGACGGCCGGTCCAGCCCAGCACATGCTCGTTGGGTTTTCCAGCGAGGGTGAAGTTAATATTTTCATGCTGATGAGAAGAACAATGTCCTTCTTTGACACCAAAGACGTGAGGCGCAACAGAGAGGGAGGAGAGTCACACTCATGCCTGTCGGGCGGCAGAGCAGAGCGGTTCTGGTGTGACCTCCACAGACAGAAATAGAGAGCATGTGGAGGAGGATGTGCGCTGTTCAGTCTGCACACTCTCACTCATATGACTGAGGGCTGAGGATGATACAAGCCAACCGAATTTTGGGACACAGAAAAGCTACAGGTGCACGAGCCCGTCTTTATTTTCCTTTACATCCCTCAGCACACACACTTTGTCCACAGTGGCGTCTGTCGGACGGCGACAGATTTGAGGAGCTCTCGATCGATTTAGGAAGTCGCCGTGCGTCTGCTGAATCTCCATCCTCGTATGAATTTGATCGCATGTAAGCTGCAGAACAACCAGCTTCATGAACATGAGGCAATACAGCCAAGAAACCACAGCGGCACTTAGACGACAGGCCGGGATATTAAAATAGTACGCTATTGTCAAGGGGGCTTTACAGAGTTTGCTGAGATGTACCAACACATCCTGTCTGATGACTTCAGCTCTTTGTGGGCCATTTCTCATGTTGAGGTTTAGTCTTGGCTTCCACTGAATGCCTCCTAATTTCCTGAACCACAACACAGTATATTTACCAGGAAATTACCTAAATGAAACCCACATTTCCCTTTAAATACTCTGATCAGTATCTGCTGCTCAGCTGTTCGCCTTTAGGCCTCTTGGTCCTCTTGGTCCTCTTGGTCCTCGTCACACATTCATCCCACAGTTCGTCTTTCTGTCCGATGCCGAGGCTTTACTAGAGATTAAAAGTAGATTCATGATGATTTAATTTTGTGTCCACTTTTTAACAAAATACATAATTTATCAACCTCTCCATTACCCCTTCTTCTTATTCATATCCAGTAACATTATTGATGAAATGTCATCAATTAATTACCAGCCCATTCGCTCCAGAGATGTGCACGGCGGCCTCACGTGCCCGTGCAAACTGAAATGCTGCATACGTTCAGCTTCCATTTAGTTTGAATATTTTCTGTCCAGAAATCTTGATGTGGGACAACAGATGATGGAGGACACCATCTACGTGGAATTATTCATAACTAGAGCTTGAGCGACACGAGACTTTTGGGGCCAAAGCTAATACCAAGAATGTTGCTATATTTGCAAATATTCTTTATATAAATGATGTGAAGACACCGTTTTACTCACCGTCTGCTCAGCTTTGACACAGACTCTGCTACATGTACTGCAGAATATGGTAAACTATAGAATCTGAGCTTTTCTCCTGGACAACTTTATGCTAACACCTTTTCTAAACCAATCCAAGCATGTTTTTCTTCATTATGTTCTGTAAAAATAATATGTTTTGGACAACATATAGCACACATGTCGATATATCTACATAGATATATCAGCTGAGCGCTAAAGGAAATTCATTAGTGCACATGCTATAGGAACAATCAAATTAAATTTCAATGCAAAATGTGAGCTGTATAGTTCATATATAACTATTTTATGCTACTATCATATAAGGAACACATTTATTTTAAAAATAGGTCAGAATCACATTAACAGCCATTTTCAAAGCCCCCGTAGCATCTTACTGAGATTTGTGTCTCTGGCAGCTGTGTGTTCGTCTATACGTTGCCTGCTAGTTGGTCAATCAAGCTAATCTTCTTGTTGAGACAATACAAGTGTGGAGATAACAGGATTACATGTCATTATTGTAAAGCGTGTAGTACAGACAGTCGGCGGTCGACTCAAACTACAAGCTCCCTCTTTGGACTTCTGGCTCCTTCAACATTCACTGTGCATCACGAAATATCACTGGTTTTAATTTGTCCCTGAACACTCGGCTCAAGGCAAAGTGACTCAGTGACTCTTGCTGCAGACGGTTGGTGCGTCACACCAGCTACCTGCTGGATACAATAGGTATAAGCTCCTGGCTTTCCTGGTTACACCCTCACATAAATACAGCATCCACCCCTGACCTGCCGCTCTCTACGTTCTTAATCATCTCGCAGTGGGATGGATTTCCACCCTAAAGTTGAGGAAGTGGCAGGAGACTCATTTCCTTCATCATGGATTGACTCAATGTTTTCCCAGTGCATGAGATGGTTCTCATCGCTGTATATGGCCACATAAAGTTTATCCTGTGCATTAGGGGGATTTTCTTACATATCGCCACTAGAGAGGGATTATGACCATGATCGAATCTGTATCTCTTTATTGCCATATGCAGCGCTGAGCCCGAGGCAGCGTGCTTGTCTACCTACACAAATGACCTTTTATGTGCGGTTTCTAGGTCATCAGTCGCTGTGCTTAATTGTAAGAACACATGCAGTCGCCATAGAAATCTGATATGGATTCAATAATTAAAATTACACTTAGAGGCCTCCTAATGTTCGCTGTAATTGTTCACACATTTGCTGCATGCGTAGGCATCTATTCAGCATTCAAGCTTGTAAACAACAGACCGGAGGAGCTTCACACTCATTGTTGACTCCCTTCATTTTGCCGTCTTCCCTTCTTTCTGCTCACTCGCATAAACTGGTTCATGTCTCTTCTCACCCCAGGCTTCAACATTCAGCTCTTGTTTAGTTCGTATATGTGAGCCCCTCACTCCCATCCCCCACCTCTGTCTCCACTGGAGATGATAAAGCAAAGAGTGGAACCGTATGTCCCGTTGGTGGCATGGAGCAGAGGAAATGAATAGGCCGCCACTGTCGGCGACGAGGTAATCAAAGGTCCACATCTTAATCTATAGATGGAGACACCAGCAGAGCGAAGGGGAGGAGGAGGAGGGGGGGTGGTGTAGAGACAAAACGTGTGAATTCTGCCTATATGGACACTCTGCTCCATTAACCTTATGGTCCAATTCATGCATTCAGGGAAGAGAAAAGAGGAGCAGACAACACACAGTGTGCCTTGAGTGACGTTACTGTACACTCTGATAAACCTGACTGGAGTGGATGTTGCTGTGAGAGGCAGCGCTACAGTAGAGAGAGGCAAACGGAAAAGTAGGTCATCATGCTTTGCAATGGGTCACACTCGTACGCTTTGCTGAGAGAGCATGGCAGCCTTCAGTGTTTCCCCCCTCTCGTGTCACACATGCTCGTGCTTTCCTGGATTTTGGACTTTAAAGGTTATTTTGCGCGGTAACGCTCTCTCCCTCGGTGTTATCCAATGCAGCAGGGTGCACCAGGAAACTGCTGACTCCTCACTTTGCATGCCGCCCGCTTTACGTCTTTATTGCAGCGTTTGATGCTATCAGCTGATGGTTTGCATAATTATCATGTTAATTGGGTTTCTATCTGAGCAGGCTTCTGTCTGACTGTGACAGTAATTGTTGGCTGGTTATTTCCTGCGCTCGCCTGCAGCCTCTTCAAGCTGGTCTCAGGTGGAGGCCGAGCATCAATTCCTCTAACCTTGACGGTGACAAGGGGAGCGCTGGGTGTTGTTGAGTCGCATGAGAACAAACCGGCAAATGAGTTAGACACTGACCGGATATTTAACTTCCTGCGCCGGGGTGATTACATTGCTGTTTGACTGCAGTAGATGAGTAGTGGAATTATTCACCTTATGGCTCTTCATGTCCATCAGATCCCCATATTGCTGCAGCCTCTGATGGGCTGTTTGTCATGGGGCCAGGAGACAGGCATCGATTTACTGAGAATGATTTCCCCCAAGCAGGGCAGGATGTCTAACCTGGATGATTACATTTTTCACTCTGGGAAAACACGCAGCACAGATTATAAAATGAGAAAAAGCCCTTATATTCTTCAGAAAACCGTTAAAGGAACAGATGGACGTGTTGGAAACATTTCCTTATATTTAGTCGGGAATCTTTTTATACTCATTTGAAACCATCTACTAGCACCTTTAAAGCTCACTTATTAAAGCTATTTTTGACATCACTGAGCAAACAGTTTACACTAACCTTTCAGTATAATTCAAGTGGTGTAAGAAGAAACGAGACTTCTGCACCTCAGCTTGAATCTGTTTTTTCTAGCCCTTGATAGAAGACGTCAGCCAATCATGGAGCTTTTCACACAAATCAGATGAGAAAGCATAAAGAGCAGCAAATTCCAGTGTGAGAGGAGGACAAGGTGGATAAATGGGTGAAGCAGAAGACTGTCAGTCAGGACAGCAGGGTTTGAAGTCATGGAAGCTTTTGGTTTGACTATTTTTGCGTGTTTGAAGCGTCCTCTCGTCCTGTGGAACTAATTTATGTCAGAAAGTGGGAGAGCTTCAGGAGGAGCACGGTATTTCCAAATTCTGGATGGTTTTTACTTTTTTTTGTGTTGCTTTTTTCTCCATTTCTGCCCCATGCAGCTTTAACACACTGCATCGAGCTTGTTAAAAGCAAAAGAAAAGCCACATAAAGGCTCAAAATCCCTTTGAAATCAGCACATTGTTGCTTTTCCACTTTGGTTTTTGTACCAGTTAACAAACTAAATACAGCATGTTTATTAGTAGGCTTTAGAAAAGCTGGTCGGCAGATTTGGTTGCTTTTTTATTACAGTCTTGCTGCTTCTCCTTGTTTTCAGTTTTAATACAACAGCGAAGCTAAATAGCTGCTGACTGACATTTTAAAAATCTGCTCATCTAACTCTGTATCATAAGGAGAGTAATTATGTTTTCCTAAATGCAAAAATACTGCCTCAGTGCTTTTGTAGTTTGTGTTTATTGCCAAAATACACTCAGCAAATTACCCCAACCCTTATATCGGGGCATTAGTTTGGGTCTGAGGGAATGTTTCTATTTAAAGGGAGCTTATCAGCTACCAGGCCCCCTACGTTAGGCCATAACTAATGATTATCGTTTGGTCTAGAAAATGCCCCAAAATGGTGAAAAATGTTTCCCAAACTCGAAAATGTCTTGTTGTGGCCACGACTTAAAGATATTTTGTTTACTCTAATAGAGAAGTAACGAAAATGAAAGAAATATTAGATTTTAGAAAGCTGGAATTAGACCATTCCCCCCTAAAAAAATACTCAAACTGAATCAAATATCAAAATAGTTGGCAATTTATTTATTAGTTGGCAAATAATTGATTAATCAGCTCTAGTCTCCGTGCTGCTGCTCTCCCAGTCCATCCCCCTCACTGCTGCCTGGACGCCAGATCAGTGGAATCCATGAATGAAGTGGAAATATTAATAGAAAAATGGTAAATCCACAAATAAGTAGGACAAAACAACTCAGTAAATAAGCAAGTAAATGAATGAATGGTTAGATAGTAGATAGTCAACAAGTATCTGCTGACTCCCTCTCAGTCTTTAATAAGAGACTAAAGACCCAGTTCTTCATTGAACACCTTTGCACTTGACAGACTGGAAACAAACAAAAAAAAAAGAACAAACAAAAAATCCTGTTACCTCCCACATAGCCTGCTGTTGGCTTCAACGCCCTATCACACTTGAATTTGTTCTATGGCACTTATCTAGATTGTTTTCTCCTCACTAGATCCTTGCCTCTGCTCTTAGATGTATGTCGGTTTGGATAAAAGCGTCTGCAAAATTGTAAAAAGTAAAATGAGGAGCAAGAATGAGTCTGTGCAGCTGAGTTGGAAGTAAAGTAGTGACTTAAATCATATTATTTCCTCATACAAAATGATAACAGTGGCTTTCGAATAACAAGGGCAGATGTAATACCAGTGGAGGGGTTTGGATAGAATGGGTTTCGGAGGTTTTAGAGAGGTATTGATAAACTTTATAGATTTTCCTTTTTTAGCCTCCCCTCACAACAACATCATAGAAACCGCAGTCAGCATAACACAATATGCATCGACAGCACAGCAGCCTCCAAAATGATTCTAAGTTCCTGTCTTCTGTTTTCCCTCCCCCGGGGCTTCAACTGGCATACCTGCCCCTCAGGTGTTGATCCGACTGGTGTTTTTCCATCTGCTCTCTGCTGGTTGGGCCTGTCGGACCAGCTCGCTAACTGTCTCTAAATACTTCCACACTCGTGCTTGAGTTCATTCCCTCAGGCTGCACATTCAACATAATTAGAAAACATAATTATCATTCATTCGGTTGCTCGTCACCTCCCCACACCCCCGTGTTGTTTTAAAGAGAGAGTTTGTGCAGCGGCCGTTCTGTGTTTATGAGATGTGGCACAGTTGTTCACAGAGGACTCGTTTATACAGGCTGTCAGAGCGGAGGTTTCATCGGAGGATAGAGGCTGATATGTGGCTGTTTTCAGTGTCTTCACGAGCTCCAGGAATGTTTTTCCTTATGGGTGGTGGAGCAATAGCCCCTCAAGTTCTACAAACCTCCGCCTTGCCAAGCCGGCGCCCCCTGTGGCCTACTTTTCTTGTCTCTCTCTGTACTTATCTGATTGTGAGGTTGGTTTATCTTGAGAAGTTTCCAGTCTTCAGGGCATGCCGATAAAAAAAAGCAAACAGAAGAGTCTTGTTCTGTCATTTTTTTTCTATAAAAATTCACCTCAAATGCAGGGTATGTTCATATCATCTTTTATAGACTCGCTCTTCTCTGCAATTGCATCACTCAAGTCAAGACTTTGGTAACAGCTTGTATAAATTCCTGTGAAGTGAGTTGTGAGTTTTAATGTCCACTTTTTATTGTTGTAGTTTAGCAATAAGTATTCTTTGCGTGGCGCTCATAAAAGGAGCCAAGTTACAGCAGGCCTGCGCACCTACGTCTGATCAAAGAGCAAAGCTGTGTGGTCGGGCAGACGAATATCCAAATGGATATTTGAATTTCATTCGGAAAACCTGAGCCACAAAAACCAGGAAACGAAAACGACAACCAATGAATTCAAATCAAACAACAGCAGATGCACTTTGTAGAACAATACTGGCAAACCTCCTGCATTCCTTTGTTATGATAGCACGTTGTTAAGCTGTGACCTGCAGTCTGAGGGTAGCGTGTTAGTCTACATTTCAAATCAGTAACGAATATGGAGGATAGAGCCTAAACATCTTTATCTCTCCCCCTCCCATTTCCTCTGCTCATCCCAAGGGTTCACTCTCGTTCATGAATGGCCCTTCAGATGTTTGCAGGTCGGGAAGGAAAAGAATGAAGAGATTGTTGACTCATGCTGAGCAGATATGACGTGATCTGAGCAGTCAGATCTTTAAAGCAATATGTGCTGTATCTGCTCTTTATATTAAACTCCACAGTGACAAATGGAGCCGCTTAGCTTCAGGGGAATTCCTGTGGAGTTTCTTGAAAATGAGAAAGTTTCTGTTCCTGCAAAAACATCTCCGCATTCCTGTGTTGAGATAGATAGAGGAGATTCCCAGCATAGGGGCGTGCTGTGGATTGTTCAGTCGCTCTTAGTTTTTCTCTCTTTTCCTTCTCAAACATCTGCAGCTTTTGCTGAAATTGTCTCTTGTGTGACCAGCGTGCATCTATAATTCATCCCTCAGTTTTTTCGCAGCGTTCCAGCTCCACTTCCGCATGTTTCCTGCGTGACCTTGTGTCTCTCCTCCCCTTCGGTCTCCCTCTGCAGTGTGTTTTGTTTTCAGTGCAGCAGTCGTTGTTGACACAGTGAAGACATGGGAAGTGCACACATTTCATGTCAAGGGCTCCGCAGAGCAAATACTTCAGGTGTCCGAGCTGCTATTGATCAGGTTATTATTAAAACACCTCACGGTTCTGGTCTGGATCCTGCTCGGTGTTTCATATGAGGCGCTTCACCTTCCCTCCAGAGGAAAACTTATGACCTCAGCTGAACAGCTCTGGCTTTACTATAGCAAGAATGAAAAAAAAAGAAGGCAAACTGTACAGTCAAAAAGGGAAGGGTAAGGCTATGTGTGTGTGTCTGTTGCCATGGCAATCTTTCCATTAACTCACTGACTGGGGTTTTTCCAAACAGGGCTCGTCCACCTACTGACAGAATGAAAGACACGGCGACAGGGCAGAGAAAAAGAGAAGGAGCGAGCTGAAAACAAAACAAAAAGAAAAGGCAAATATAGGTCTGGTCATCGAGTGCACGGGCCAGATACAAAGGCTGATACACAACAAAGCAAATCAAACAGGAAAGGAAGCAAAGAAAGCTCAACAGAAGCAGGTGTGAGGGAGACCAGAGGGGCAGGTGAGATGCTGAGGCTTAGCTCTGATTCCAGCCTCTTTAATTAGCACTGGGATAGAAGAAGGGTGCTATTTCAAGAAAATAACAAGGTGCCACCTTAATCTTCTGAATACACCATAATGGAGGTGCTGTAGGCCAGGAACACACACAAATAAGCTCCATCCCAGGCGCTCGGCGTACAGCATGAAAGGAGCTAAAGGGTAAAAAGCTCACGGCCCGGTATTTCCCCCCAGCGTGTCATTTTATTGCTTTAATATCAATAAAATACACCCGTGCCCTTTATGAAGGCTGCTCGTGCATGTTATAAAGCAGTTATCTGTGCTCTCCTCCTGTGCTTCCCTCAGTCCACTTTGCTGCTTCTTACTTTCTCTCCGACAAGTGTGCACACGCCTTTGTCTGCGAGAGAGACGCCAAGAAAAACATCAAAGTCGTCCAATCCAGGGAGAGCACACAAACCTACGCAACACGGGCCCATCTCACTCCACCCTGCATTTGTGTCTGCCTCCAGTTGCTTAATAAGCACCCCCGACCACAGCAAGGGCAAACCAGCTCCGACTCTCTCAACTCGAAACCCAGCTGGCAGCGCAGGCCTGCTGACATCATCGCCACCAGTCTGCTTTCTGAGCTCTTTCTCTCCTCCAGTTTGTTGCGAGCAGAAACGCTGTCATGTAGGATTCAGAGGGCTACAGAGCATTCATTAGAACGTCCAGATATGTGTTTTTGTGACTTGTTGCGGTCAACTGAATGGCCAAAATGTTCTGAAGAGATGGGGTTTTTAATGTGGTTAAACGGCAGGCGGGGCACTTCATCACCCACTAGGTGCTCGGGAAAGAGAAAATTTGGCAGGAAGATGACGCACAAACACGCTCCGACACCCTCATACGCATAGGCAGCCAAGACTGCTGGTTTCTCACCGCCATAAAACGGAGTCATTGTGCTGCTGACACACAGCGCTGAGGTCCGGCAGTGCTTTGTTCAGAGATGTGACTAAACATGACCTGACATAATGTGGGGGCGCTGCTGGAGAAAACAGGAAGGGATCACTGCGAGGTTCCTCTCAGAAGTGTGCATCATGTTCATGTGTTTACTCATTTGTGTGTGTGTGTGTGTGTGTGTGTGTTGTCCACAGGTGCGGGAGATTCTGGGCCGCTGTTCCTGTCCGGCTCAGTTTCCTATGATCAAGGTGTCCGAGGGGAAGTACAAAGTGGGAGACTCCAGCGCTCTGATCTTCATCCGGGTAGGCCTCGAACCCCGACGTCCAATAGAAACATCGGTCAGCGTGTTGTTTGCTTTTACTGCTGCTCGCAAATACCCAACTCAGGGAACGAATCACTCCAGTGCTGCCAAATCACACCGGCTCCACACCAGAATCCAATTAGATTACTTTTAAATCTCTACATGGTCTGACTCCACTCTGCGACTCATAACTTTTAACCCTTTATTCTGCATGTAAACCCCTCAAGTCAGAGAATGAGCTTCTGTTAAAAGACCACAGCCCAGGCTTAAAACCAACACTTTGACACTTTTAGCCCCAATATGCTGAATTAAGCTCCTCCTTGGTGCCACAAAAGCTCAGTCTGTGCATTGGCTTTTTAAACCAACCAGTTCAGACAGATATTTGTGTTATATTTTATAGTCTTTTCTAACATTTGTTTGTTTCTTTTTTAAGTGTTGCTCTGTTTTGTACTGAACTCCAATTTCAAAAGGTGCTATAGAAATAAATTGCATTACTTTTTTTGTTGTTATTTTAAGGGTAAAATGATCAGAATCCTTTAATGTCATTATACCAAAAAAAAAAAAAGTCCAACAAAATTAGATATATGAACACACTGACCTTATTTTGTCAGTAAAAATGTACAGTTTTGCATCATTGCAGCTCTGACAGTCAAACTCAGCACCTTGGATCGTTAGGATGACTGTTTTGTTAGATTTGTACATAAATTAACTAAATTAATGTATTTTAAATGCAGCTTTAAATCCAGATTTTACAGTATTATCAGCGCATATGTGCCTTCTGCTGATGCCATTGTTTAATTTTAAATCACCAGTTTTCCATAACTGTACATCGACACCAGATCTCAGAAATTCACTTTTCTGAAGTAACTGAAAACGAAGCCCAAAGCTTTAATGAACCTGAATCACTGCTTTAGGTCAGTTGTACACATGTTCAGCTCACATACCCACTTGGCACAAAGCACAGAAGTCGTGCAGTAATTGCATGGAACCATACGGTGCTGGCATATGGCACGTTGGCACATGTTGTTTCAAGAAGACCAAGGTTAGGCAGCAACAGATAAACCGCTGAGCTGCTGGACTCAGTCAAACCTCAGTGAAACGTACAAGTGCAGTCAGTAACAGCGTTGTGATTTCTCCCTCTATAGTGAGTGTTTACTAACTGCCTTCATCTGGCCCACACCCAGAACTCTACTCTTCCCATCTCGACACAAATAGAGCTTTAGGTCATTTCCTGAGTTTTCCTTATCTTGGCTGCAGCCTGTTTCTGCTGGACTGTACGTCTCGTTTTCAGTTCGAGGGCTGCAACTGTAGCCACAGGCCTCAGAGGACAGCACAGGAAGGCTTCCTGATACCAGCGATCGATTTCGTCTCACTTACCTAAAATGTACCACAACCAGATTAATGGACCCTTTGGATGGTTTTCCAAGTTGCCTACATTTACATTTTACTGTGGGTCAGTCTGACTGCCAGTAATGTCGGCATTTTTTATTTTTTTTTCACATTTAGAGGCACCACTCGGTCCACTCTTTGTGATGAAATGTATGACACACCCTTCCCCTTAAAAGAAACGGCTTTGTCTACGTAGTCGGTGCAGCAAAGTCACCGAACATGTCACGTGTACTGAATTTATAGCAAGAGCCTGTTTGAAAATTATTGCTCTGTGGACAGTGGTTGAATCTTAAATTTCTAAAATAGCAAAGCCCTCCCCAGTATTATTAGTATTTTCTGTGCGCTCTCTCCTTGACCTAGAAAAAAACTGCACTGACAGTTTAAAATGTAGTGTTGGTGCAACACATTTCTCTCGGCCTCTTCACCAAATGAAGCAAAGCATAAAGGATTTCCAATGTGTGTATAGGAATTACACGTGGATTAGCATTTTCTAAATTGATGGCAAATGTGACAAATTGATGATCGTTTTCTATCTTTTATTAAGGAGTTACACAATAAAACGCTAAACCTGAATTATGACATATATGACAAATTAAAATGCTTTCTTGGGAAGGGGTAATTATTATTCGTAGAGATAACATCTAATCACTACATTAGATCTGTTTGATCACAAAATTCACGTTTTCTGTGTTTCTAAAAACTGCTTTATTTGTTCAAAGCCCTGAAATGGAGACAGAATTGTTGTCCTCTGCTTGCTTTTATCACCCACTGAACACAGCAAAACCATTATTTGTGACTATTTTGTTTGTGGAACAACAAAAAAAAAGGCTTCACCGCTCTCCAACTAAATGATCCCTCTCCCTCTTTAGGAAAAATTACGCTATATAATGCTCCCTCTTTCCTGCTTTCCACCCCACCCCGTATATTTTCCATACAGTCCCTAAGATGGAGTATGATGTGTCTGATCTGTGTAACATGTGCAGCAGCCATTTCAACGCAACACACACATTTAAATATGGCGGTGGACTTTGTGTGTTTCTGTGTGTGCGCACAAGTGTGTCTGGGAGCCTTTCACTTGTCAGATTGGCTCTCTTCATGCTGTTTCCGCCCTCTCCTGATTCCTCACTGGGGTTGACGGGGGGGATTATACATATGCCCAAGCAGCTACAAGTGCACCCAACACGCTTCCCTTATTCTTCTGACGGGAGGAAACCGGCAGCCGCCTTGAAAGCCAAAAAAAACCCCCTATTCATCTGCCAAAGCTGTTACAAGGATCTCAGGCTGAAACATAGAGATGAAGTCATGAAAGCAAATGGGCAAACGGACCTTATGAACACGGAGGAGGGGAGGGGAGAGGAGGAGAGGGGAGGGGGAGTTAATAAGGCATCTTTGTCTGCGAGGGAGGCTGCTCCCCAGTGGGAGGAGATGCCTTCAGTCGAGGGGCACAACAGCTGAAATGAAGCATGAGCTTGATTTTTTTTTAACGCAGCAGCAAGATTTAGGAAGAAATTGGTTCAACACGCCCCCGCGATGATGACAAGAAGTCTCTCTGTTCACCGTTGCTATAGAAACAGGGATTGGGTCTCTGTACTGGTGAAGATGCCCCTGCAGTTGTTGGGAAATCTGGCAGCTGAGCCACAGCTCTAAAGTGGAACATGGTCCCTAAACATCCATTCAGCCTCAGCGGACTGATGGGCAGAGCTGCGGCATCATGTTTAAAATATGAAACGCATGTTGTTTGTGGAAACAAGTGATGCAGAATGCAGGGAAAGAGATTTCGTCTGTGTTTATACTGGAATTTCGATCGGTCTGGTTCGAATTTTGCTTCCAGTTCAGGTTGTTATAGCTTCATAATGTAATTTACGTCTGTTTTTCTCTGTTTTTAAACAGTGTCAGCAATTTGTAGCACGCATGCTGCTTTCTGCTGTTTCTGAAACAGTTTGTTTTATGTTTTTTCGCAGCTCATATCAAAAAAATAAGGATTATCTTTACCACACAGGATTATACTGGTATGAGATGACTGCTGTGAATTGAATGAGTCTAAATATTATTACTGTGCAATTAGCATTTAAGATCCTCAATAATTCTCTTTATAGTCATGCATTTATCACACTGCGATTAAATATTTATTTGGACACCCACGAGCCAGTACCACACCTGAAAGCTATTCCACTTTCACAGATTTAAAAAAAATTATTCGAAAAATGCCTGAAATAGAAGTATGAAAATGAAATGTGTCTTTGTCTATAACTCCCGGTGTGAACTTTAAGGACACATGGAAAAAGGCATCACAGAGAAAGTAAGAGGAGACGCTTCAGTCAGCTGCATTTAGTCGCTCGTCTGCTGTTTCAGCTTCGTATCTCGATGCAAATCTGTCTTTGCAAGACCTCGTGAGCTTTTTATTGTTGAAGTTCATATTGCACTGATCCTAAAGATATGCTGAAACCTCGTGCAACCCTGCTCTCCACTGCTGGCTCATGACGGTGATGCAGCATCACACAAACAGTAAACCTGTTACTGACATAAGGCCAAAGCAGTGGAGAGTAAGCAGTTTATGCTCGCAGGTCTGACAGAGATAAGCAGATCAGCTGTTTTGATGGATTTGATGTAGTAGGGGAGCAAAGACTTGTAGTGGATTGGTGGGGATTGTATTGGAGGGAAGGTGGGGTCAGACCTCGGTGCACATGCCCCGTCTGTGGCCTCGCTCTGACCACGATCAGGGACCTGGAGATGAGATGCTGCGACACGTGTCATTCGTTGGAAATAAATACTGTGCCAGCCCACACAGCTTTACCATTATGGCTTCGCTTCGCGTGCCCTCAAAGACACGGGTGCAACCTTTAAAACATGTGGCTGGCAGACCGTTGTTACACAACCCAAGGCAGGAGGATGCATCCACAGGGCTGTCGCATCAAGCCAAGTGTGCTGCTTCAGTGAAGGCAGCTTCTGCCTGGAGGGCGCGAGGCTCTTTGGTCTGATCTTGTGGATGTGTATGCCTCAAAGAACAGAGAAGAGTAGGAAGTGACATATCCACCCACTCCCCCTCCTCTGTTATGGCTATCCTGGCCTCCCTCCTCGCTCCGCTCCTCTCCCTGATAACTGGAATCTCAGCTGAGGAGCAGAGTGGACAGCCGGGGTGAGTTGATGCCATGCTAATTCACCCCCGCTTCCCTCTGAAAACATGGGGAAGCCAGCTGAGAGGCATGAGAGAGAGAGAGAGGGGGAGTGGGAAGCGCTAAAAAAAGAGTGTCTTTCACAGCACTTTGGCTCTTTATTATGCTACCGTACTCTGTTTAATTGTGAGTTGGCATAGCAATGAACAGCCCTCATAATGGCAGCAGCTGGGGGTGATGTGGGAGAAAGAGGAGTTGTGGGGGAGGAGGGAGGGGGAGGCAGGGGCACATGCAGGGGTGCATCTAGATGTTATGTAACACCGAGGGCCGGCCAGCCTTCAGCAAGCTGCCCTGATTGTCACATTTGCATATCTATTGACTTGTGTGTGTGATGGTGCAGTATATCAAAAAGGTTTTAGCCATTTTATTTGTGAATAAATGAGTGTCTGTGCTACTGTTTTGTTTTTAACTTCATCTATTGAAGCCTTGTTTTCTCTTTTCCCCCCTCAGGTCCTTCGGACTCATGTGATGGTGCGTGTCGGAGGGGGCTGGGACACATTAGAGCACTATTTGGACAAGCATGACCCATGTCGCTGTGCTGCTTTCGGTGAGGTCACTTCCTATTCAGCCCCTTACAAAACAACTTTGTTGTCATGGCTCAGCGTTGCATAATTCATCATACATATAAGATTATAAACAACATGATTCACGTCTGATGGGCTATGTTCCGACAAGAAGCAGACACCGGGAAGGTCAGCAATGTTGGATAATCGTATTCATCATTCAGTCTTTGTAGATTTCAATTCAGGCCTTTCTCAATTGTGCTATTGCACATATACATCAGATTTTTTGCTGTGTGACTAATTTGGCATTGTTACATCACCCAGTCTGTGTCACACTGAACTCTGTTTACATCCTGCCAAAAAATGTAGGTGTGGAAAATGATGCAAGATTGTAATGGAAAATGTCAAACATATGATTCTGTAATTTCCCTCCCACTGTCTGATCCTCCAACACATCTGTATAGCAACTCAGGTCAACGCAAGACTTTGTTGCTTATAAACTGGACACCTGTCCGAACCATTCAGTGTTTACACTCACTTTGATAAGACCGTGAGACCGTCCATCCTCTGCTGCTGCAGTGGAGACGCCTGTCTGGACAGCTGACACTAGCTGGAATCATAATTGGTGTTATATTTGTAACCACAAAGGGCCACGCTGAAGATCAGGCAGTATTAAGCGGTTATAGGAACAGGACATTTGTGATCTATAAATGTTCAACCAAAATGATGGGATCATTCAGGGATCAAGTAAGAATCTCTTGGAAGCGGAGGCAGTGTTTTATCTCCTGCTTCCATCTCCAGTAAGCCCCTGATGCCATTGATGTTGATAGCTGTGGTGTATCACTTGACCACTAAATGTCTTTTATCCTCGGTGATTGTACACAGTGTCTGCCAGTGTTAGAGGTTTGTCTTGACCACTTGTTGCCAATCTGTCTGTGCAGCCCATCGCTACCACCAGGCTAAGGCTAGCGGCCAAGGTCAGGGAGGCCAGAGCAAGTCCTCCAGTGCCCATTCCTCCCGCTCCACCAGCCCTGGACCACACTGGAGAAACGACGGCATCGCACCTTACAAGCCCCCCGACCGACGCTCCCTGGAGCCCCTCTCTGCCCCCTGCGCCTCCTCCTCCTCGTCCTCCTCCACGCGGTCGGGCCGGTCTCAGAGCTCCGCCGTCCACATGGAGCCCGACTCGGGTGCAGCACGGACTCTCCTCCCGCGGCCGCCACGAGACCGCTCAGAGCCCCGCCACTTTAATCCTCTCAGGTGAGTCTGTGCGCCTACGCAAGTGTGCGGATAAGGGTGTGATACCTTGGTGAGGAATTAATCTCTAAGAAGTTGCCTGGCAGGGCAATTTTTGCTGCTTGCTCTTTTGTGCCCACAGACGGACAGCCAGACAACACACACACACCAAGAGTAGGCCGTACACACACCACACACACATACCGGGAAGCCACAGATTAGACCAGAGCAGATTTATCTAATCTCAGGTGACATTGCCCTGATAAATCCGTCTCACACAGCCACCCTGCAGCACCTCCTAGTGGCTACCAGCTTGACATTTACATGTTTACTTTGCTCCTCTTTTCTCTTCCACTTTCATTCAGCTAATTAGACTATTGACTGTCTATCATGGCTGGGATACTGAGAGAGCTGCAGCTTCGGACCTTTCTTCTCTTGCCACAGTAAACAGATGGTCTGAACCTGTCTGAAGCCAGCGACAAATGAAACCACACATCAGTCCTCCGTCATAAGCTTCTGAAGTGGCATAAAGGAGTCACGATTGTAACTGTCGCATCATCACACATGACTCTTTCTGTGGAGACATAAAGACAAGAAAATCTCCTTAAGCCTTTTTTATTGAGCTGGTAAAAGTTTCAGTTGGTCACATACCTTTCCAGTATATCAGAGTGCGAAGGCGCCATTGTTCAACACAATTAGGAGCTGAATGGTTGTTTACTTTGGCTGCGAGCCAATATGTGGCTCATTTCTGTTTTGAGCAATAAATCAGCCCAGACGTCAAAGCAACAGCTCATTCAGGTTAACCCCGCGTGGGTGCGCCAGACTAGATAAAGACTAATCTGCAAACTATCCCTGGACAACTGTTCACTGCTAACTGGGGAAGTAGGTCAACAGGTGGGCTCCGTGCTGGGAAATTTCTATGCCTGAATATGTACAAATCTAATTTCTGAGGATAACTGCAAGTCCAGCGTAATAAAATACTAATTTAAAAGGCGGAGATTGTGATCTGAAGGAAAACAAAACTGTATCTCTGACAGTAAAACTCAGAACAAAGGACTGCAGCAGGTTATCATGAATAAACTGATTGGCAGCTAATTTTATAACCAGCTTGTTATACTGATTTTACTGCTGCATCAAAAGTAAAACAATTATTTGTAAATGCTATGGATCAAACAGACTGATTCACTCCATCATAATTAGTTTAGAGAGCGACCAAATGCTGTTTTATTACCTGAATATAAAATTAATGTGAGTTTTGTGTCATGCAAATGTGCTTTAAATGTCTAAGTTACACTCTGTGGATACTACCCAGCATATCCATCTATCTAGGTTTGTTCTTCCTATGAGGTCAGCTGTGAGCTGATTACCCAGTTGAACCTGCTGGTCCTACTGGTGCGTGACAGTTGAGAGGCGTCTGGTTGGGAAAGGGCAGTGGTGTGTGTTGGACTAGAAAATCTATGAGACCTCTAATCCTGCCCCCACTTGTTCTCATCTTCCCTGTAATCCCCCCGACTGCCGCTGTCCACTGTTCCAAGAAACACATGAGCCTCAGGCCAGAAACACTGTCTGTGTGAAATACTCAGAAATCCTTAAGATTGCACATTACGTGAAATCACATCATGAAAGAAAGATAAGAAGATGATATTGGCTGTAAATCTGCTGGTGTCTTGAGAGCTGTGTCAGCGGCTGGATGGTGCTTCTGTACCACCTGTGCAGTGATGCTACTGCAAAGTGGGAAAGTTCTGGACTATGTCTTTGAAGTATATGGTATTATAATAAATGTGTCTGACTCTGTCTCCTTCATACATTGTAGGAATAAGGAGACAATGTTGCCAGTGACGAGACGTCTGTCTGGAGACAGCGACTCCTCGACAGCCTCCTCTAAGGGCGGAGGAAGTACAGGAGGAGGAGGGGGACGGCATTCTCTTGGCGGTCCCTCGCGGCGTTCAGGTGAAGAGGTAGTGCTGCTTGTCAATCGCAAGGAAGGGAAGCACATGATTGAGAGGCCAGGAGCTGGAAACCAGACCCCATCCCTGCGTCCTTCGCTGCCCCGTGCTCGCAGCCAATCACGGGAACGCTCTGCACTTGCTCCAATGCTCAAACCAAACCCTCCGCAAGGGTCCTCTGATGGAGCACGGACGCCTCGCACGGAGAGGGGCCGCTCGCTGGGTAACGAGGGCCCGAGGAGGCTCCATGCTCCTCGTTCCCACAGCCAGAGTAAGGTACCCAACCGCACTCGGTCCATTGACGCTAGCCCAGGTCCCAGTCTGTCCCACAGAGACCCTCAGCCCCCAGCGTCCGACAGACGGGAGGACCTTCGGGCCAAACAAGCGGCCCCATCCTCTCCCAGAGTGGGTGGTGGGTTCTCTAAGAGGCAGTCATCATCGTGTTCTAACTCCCCTGCAAAAGGAGTTCAGAACAACAGCAGCCCCAGCAAGAAGACTATAACTACCCCTCGACCCCCTGCCCCTCGCTCCCCCTCCATAGGCAAAGGCAGACTGCTGCCTCCTGTCACCTCAGGAGGTCGACGTTCACCACACTCATCTCCTCGCAACGCTCATCATCACACCTCCCGCCCCCCTCGGATCTCGCAGGGCGCTCGCTCTGCTGGGCGAGGCCACCACAGGAACTGGTCTGGCCTGGAGCGCCAGGAGCCTGAGGAGGAAGGACTTGGCTTCCAAATGCTGCCGACATTAGACCCTCAGAGGGAGCAGGACCTGTATCGCAGCTTTGAGGCTGAGTTTCTGGCCAATACGCAGCAGGTGAAAGGAGTGTTTAGTAAAGCTCCAGCAGGAGCAGCCCTGCAGGGAGCTGGGACACATCCAGTGCCGGCAATCACTGATGCTAATGTCACTGACTCTGCCTATTCCTCCTCCAACTCCTCCACCTCCTCCTTGAATGTGGGGGCAAAGATAGGAACTCTGCCTGACCTCAGAGAATCCAAGAGAACTAATCGTCCCTTCTCAATGGACGACCCCTTGAATTTACTTTATGGGCACAATTTTAGTGGACCACACAGCTTTGGTCAAGGAGAGCCAGAGCACTGGGGTGATCGTAGCGGGGGTCTCAAGAAGCTCCCGGCCATCTCTAGCTCCATGGAAGAGAGGGAAATTCCATCGTCCCTGCCAGGTATAGAAGACACAGAGTTAATGAATCAGATCCCCTCACAACCTGCATTCCACTGTAGGAACATGAATGGAGACCACGGAGGTTGCCCTCCTGCAGGAGGCCTCACAGACCAACAGGGTCAGCTGGGCTGGGGCACACGGCCTGAAGCAGACGTTCCTCTGGAAAATCACCAGCCAAACCTACCTTATGACCTAGAGAATGGTGACGGGAGCGATGACCTCCCGCCCCCAGAGGCTTGTCCGTCACCTGTGCCCCTTCCCCCCTCTGAGGACTGCTCCTTCCAGGATTCCTCGAGTGAAAACTCTTCCATGTGCTTCAGCTTGAGCGAATCCCGCTCCGAGTCCCCTCCACCGACTTCCCCCTTGACTAACGGGAACGCTGATGGAGAAGTGCTGCAGATGAAGAAGCTGCAGAGAAAATCAAACAGTTTAGACGCGATATCTAAGCACAAACTGGGAGCCAGATTCAGGCCCCGCACTGACAACAGGCCAGAAAACAGCCCCTCGCGTATCCCCACCCCGGTCAGCTACAGAGACCTGCAGGCTCACGACACTCTCTCCCCCTGCCACACCCCACCGCTGTCCCCGCAGAGCTCCCACTCTGCCGGCCGTCCAGCCACATGCAAGAGCCTCCACCAGGCTTTCGCAGACATGATCCATCCTCAGCCCCGTTCTCCTGCCATGGGCAACAAAGACTGCTCATTTCCCGGACAGTCAGGCAGCCTGGACACTGAAGCTTGGATGTAGCACAAACTGATGGATATGACACAGAAGGTTGTTGTCATGAACTTGAACTACTGTGTAAAAAAAAGACTCCAGACTGGGCTATAGACTGTTTCCATTGCATGTCACACACTCTTTTTTTTTTTCATTTAGTTTCTCCCCTGAATACCTGCAGGGGGTTCACATTGCTTTTTTTGCACTCAAGCCAAATTATTTATTACCAAAGGAATGGTCTTTAATATTACTGTAATTTTAATGTCTGCATGGGGATGCTTTTGCCAATCATAAGGTGTGTTTTTTCTTTTTTTTCTTTTTTTTACAGGGCACTTGTGAAATTCTCACGGTTGATACACAAAGATAGAGAGAGAGCATATGTGCTGCCATGTGCCCCCACTGAGGGGCATGGTGAAGTGCCAGGGATTTAAAACCGCAACTCTATAAACAGTGTAAACACTAAACCTTTAGTCTCACGGATTGGCTCCCTCTTGTGGTTTGCCTCTCTGCTTGCCTTGATAGTCAAAATACTGGTAGGATGACTGCGATTTTCTTCAGTGTCTCTGCATTAGTGGTCTTCATATACGGTTCAGTAAACTCATACTCACAATATAGAAATAGGTAACATAGACAAAGGTACCCCCATCATTCCTCTCACTTTATGAACGAGCACTACCAATTTCTGTACAGTCGTCCGGTGTTATTAATGTCAGCTTCTCACAATCAATTGATGTAGTCAAGATAGATGCTATTTGTTTTCGAATGCTTAATGTGTTACAGATTTTTTTGTTTAATGCAGTACAACATTTTAACTTTGAAGTGGATTAAGTGTTAAAATATGAGAAGCGGTGAAGGTTATATTACTTTGTGTCATTGCCACTGAAACGGAGATGTTGAGAGCTCTTCCTCTGACCAAACTGTACTCTGGAATACAATGCTAAATATATATATATGTATACGTATATATATATATATATATGTGCAGGAGTCACACGCTTAGGAGTCTGAATGTGTAAATACATGTGCTCGCTGAGAGATGTGGGCACTTTGTACATAAAAGGCATGGAATATACAGTTTAATGTATATATTCACTGTATTACGTTCTGTGCTGCCTTAGCTATGCAATATTGGTGTTGGAAATGCCTTGACTATTCCCTTTGCCTTAAAATTTATTCACAGGTTAGTTTTTGAATGTTTTCGCGCAACATCACTGAGATCTCTTTGGTAACACGACATTGCCGTCATTTACTGTTTAGAATATTGGGCATCGAAGAGTTTGGGTGTGAATGTGGAGAGAAAAAAAAAAGTGAGAGACTTTGCCAATTTTAATTATAAATTACACTTGATGTACAAATCATGACAAAGATGTAAAAACGAATTCCCGTTTCGCAACACAAGAAGCCAGATAACCTACTTAGCGGATGGATTTCAAAGACAAGCCAGAGTGACATCTAGTGGCTCAAGACAGACATGTTTTATTCACAGTTTTAAAAAAATACATATATTATCCTGACACTGTTCCCTTTCTTGATATGTTTCTAATAACATATCCTGGTGCTGATTTAGAACCGTTAGAGCTGTTAACGATGGTATAATGTGGGTGAAGTTTGATGGATGACTCGAGTGTCTGCATGTGTGCAAAGGTGCATGAATAATAGATGCTGTAACTGGATATTCAGGTTCTCTTGTGAAGCTCTTGCACAGACGACATCAGTACGAGAGGCCAGTCTCCAGCTACAGAGGATACAGTTCTCTTTTTAATGTGGACTTTGTAATATATGTTTGAAAGTTGAAAAGGTTGGAATTGTGGTGTCAGTGCTCTGCAGAAAAAAAGCAAACGTATAACCTCCAGAACAATTTGAGAAAGTGAAATCAGTGACTATTTGTCTTTAGGATTTGGAATCATTTTTATAAATATTTACCACAGAGACATGTGGAGGGAATTAGAAAAAAATTTTAATAAAATTGTTTCTGCAGGACACTAACAATGATCGGGTTAAAGAATAAGGAGTGTGTATATGTTTGTGTACATACTGTGAGACTATGTACAGAGTTGGAGGAAAGAGGAAGGTCACGCTGGTCTAATTTATTTATTTATGAAATCGATGCTCAGTGGGCTCAAGTGATATCTGTGTCCCAAGTCCTTTAAGTGAATAAGTGTTTAGGGAAATCCAAATGAGGTGAGGCATTCTAAGGTTTTTGAATTTGCTCAACAGTTTCCTGTAAAGAGACACAATCCATTGGAAATGTTCCCGGTTATTAAAAAAACTGGAATGATCCTGCAGACACGCTAAACATATTTGGTCCATTTTAAAAAATACAGTAATTTGATTTAATGCTGACTCCTCACTGCTACAAATAATTGATGATGTATCAGTATTGTTAGAGCTGCATTGGTTGAACATGCAGCTGGTTATTATTTTGTATAAACAGATTATTATGTCTTGAATTATTGTCATTTTGGTTTATTTGAAAACATTTGCATTCTGAAATCTACCAGTTATGTGAAGTGCGACTTCATGCAAACACAGACGTATATTTGGCCATCAGTCATCAAAACCGTGATTGTCTGTTTGCTTTTTTTTGTCCTGCACAACTTTGCAAAATTTCACAAGGCTCCCACTCCTCTGTGTTCCCAATCGGCAAAATCTGAATGTTTGTGATGAGACAATTTCTTGTTTGCTAAAGTCATTTTCACTCAAACTTCAATGTACAGATTGCTCGACATCGTGGGGATTTGTGTGTATGAAATAGCAATACTGCAACATTTCACTCTTTTTTTGAAGTTGGAAAGACTGTCAAGTTGTTCTTGTAATAAATATTTTCTTCTGAAGTTTCCGAATTAGCTCCGATCAATTTTTCATGTGGTCACAGCCGTGTGCAGAGCGGAGGATGTTTGGCTGCCGTCCTGCAGAAAAGCCAGAATGTGAATGTGGATGGTGACGATGTTATTCTTCATGCACTATGTGATTTATTACACATGCTTTTGTACTTGAAACCAAATTTCTTTGTTGCATAAGATGTAAGATACTGTGTGTAATCATCTGAATTGTCCAGTAAATGATGATTTCTTTGTGCAGATTTTGCAGTCTGAAGTTCAAATTGTGACCAAAGTGAAAAAGAGCTTAAAACACTGAAATGATCTCAATTCAAATGTCTTGAAAGTTTGCACTGGACCTACATTTAGTATGTAAATTTTGGTTAACCTCTTAAGACCTGGCATCCACATGTGTGAACATCACATTTTGGGTTCTATTACCACAGTGGTCAGTTAAGTAGTTTTTTATTTTATTTTATTTTATTTTATTTTTTACATGTTTTATCATTTTTTATTGTTATTTGTTTTTAATATATAATATTTTTTAAATATATTTTTAATATTGTATGATTAAATAATAAATATTAAATAATAATAATAATGAAATGAAAAAACAAGTATTTTTCATTTCATTATTATTTTGTTATTTGTTTTTTAATATATATATTTTAAAAATCTATACAGTTTTATTTTCTTTATATTTTTTATTTTTTCTTAGTTTAAAAAAAATGCATATAAAGAAAAGCACTGGGGTCTTAAGAGGTTAAATAACGCAGCTAAAACTACTACAGTCCCAAACAGCATTGGTATGAAAAATCCTACCCTTGTAAAGGTTGTAGTATTCATTTTCTGAGGGGCATTAATTTAATTTTATGGTTCTTTTCGAGGCTCTGGCTTGTGGTGTTATTTAGATGGTGCATCACACTCAGATCCGTCCAATATTTGGTATACACACATTTAAATTAATGGATAAACAATGAAGCATTTAATCTGAACTCAGGAACACAGGCCACACACGGAGCATATCAGTCCATTTACCTGGCAAATAAACTGCACATATTACCACTTTATTTACAAACCCTGATCGTGTTGTTCTCAGTGTAACTCCACCAGATATCTCTTCCATAAAGTTGTTTCAGATTATTGTTTGACACTCACATCTTTGTAAGCTCCTGTTTATGTTCTTCTATCAGTGGATGCTGTGTGGCCTGCAGCACCCAAACACTACTGATCTTAGTGCTACAGAGAGCATGTCATTGACAGAGCTGTTCTCATGAGCCCCCCTCTGTGAATGAAGCCTGTCGCTGGCTGCCAGTTGTTATTTTGTGGAGAGACGGAAGTAAATCAAGTGGGAGGGGACCGAAGGCCATCACAGCTCCTACTACGCCTGTCACGGTAAGATGTTTGTGCAGCTTTTCTCTCTGAATTCTCAGCGTGGCGAGTTTAAATTTAACTCCAGAAGGTACGCTAATTCGTTGGGTAAGGTCTGAATTAGGCTGATAGATTAAGAGCTTAACTATCCCGGCAAAGGCTTCCTTAAGCCCCTACTTAGAAGGTCATGTCTCAGCTTTGCTAGCTGGAGAAGTGGCCAGGCGCTAGCTGACACTGACAGACACTCTGCAGCAGGCGGCTAGCCTTTAGCATCAGTTTCATTCATCCACCCTAACTACTGCAAACATGCAGGAATGGGCCAATCAATTATGCGTGAGTAACGGATCGAGCAGCGTCGATAACCGCAAGACTATCTTCACTAATTTACACAACTTAACGTTAGCGTTAATTACATTTTTCAGGGTGCTTCTTCTGTACACACTCGAGCCTGCTATGCTAACGTCATTGTAGCTTGATGCTAGCTAGCTAGCGAGCCTTTCCTCTACTTTGCGGCTAAAGTTAGCTGTATAAGTTAAAGTCAACTCGTGTTACATACAAATTCTGTTAGTGTACAAACCGTTTAACAGTACACCATAAGTTGTGAGTCAGTTTGGCAGAGCAGTAGCGTAATTTACCGTACAAACGCACCGTAGCCAGCGGTGTCGTCCTGCTAGCTCTGTCGTCAGCGTTAACGCGTCGTATTTAGTTCACTTGCGGCTAGTTAGCAACCTGTCGGGTGTCGACAGCTACATGAAACTCAGTAAATAAACAAATAAGCGCTGTCACTAGTTTGTCAACGCGGTTTATTGTCTTTAATAGCAAGTTAGCATTATTAAATGACAGGCCTCATCCATGAATACAGACTTGGTGTTAAACAACTGTAAACATGTAGCGGAGCATCACTGGATCTGCAAGTTTTATTGCAAACAGACGCTGTTTGAAACACAGTTAATCGTTTGTATTTAGTTAAATCCAGACTAATAAATCAAGTTTTGATTAATAACATTATCCATTAAACACTGTTTGTTTTATGTACCAGCATGGAGTTTTATAGAATAAACTGACAAAAGGCCTCCAAGCAGCACCATCTGATTGAATTGAATTTCTGTCGGATTCTTTAAAGCTTTATGGATTTGTCATTAGTTTTGATTGAGGTGTTTCAATCAGAGCAGGTAAATTCCAACCACTACAACAATGTCTGTGTGTATACATAGCATTGTAACCAGGACATATACAGGGTAAAGCACATTTATTGCAGTAATAATTCAGATTTAGAGACACTATAATGTGTGTAACTTTTTAATGAATGTGAATCTTCAGTCCATGAGCCAAAACAGTGGCAATATTTTGAGTACATTTTGATCCACGTTTGATCCATGTAAAGCTGAGGCATCATCCCTCTACCTTGAACACTGTTGCTCCAGTTTATAGAAAAAACAAGTGGTTTTGTTGTCCACATCGGCAGCCATCTTTTCCAGAGGGTCAAGCGGAAATCAGGACTGAGGAAGAGGAAATGCACATCAAAACATTCAAAGCTGACTTAAGGAGAGCTTTCTGGCCTCATACATGCTGACCAAGAAGAATCATTTTGAAAGAGGAGATATTTGTGCAAAATCCATTGTTTTCTTTTCCACAGCATCTTTGCCAATTTGTTCAGGAGAAGACAGGAATTCCTTTTATTTCCCTGTGCTTGCACTTCTAGTGTTTCCTGTTGCTCTTGTGATGCTCCCAAGTTTCCACTCAGGAAAAGATTTTTACAATCGTCGTTCTCATCCTCTTTTGTCTTTTGCAGGAGAATCGACAGTTTGGATCCAAGATGACGGACTCCAAGTATTTCACCACTACCAAGAAAGGTCTGATATTTTACTATTCGTTAGTACGTGTGGTACAAGGTTAAAATGTAAGAATCCACAATGAGAGGTTACAGTTATCAGCTTGTATTCAGTCTTGGTAGTACCCGTGCATTGTTGCGCTTTTTGGATTCTGTCGCATAGTGAGCCAGGTGTTGCTGTATTATTATCTCCATCAACTGAAACCTGAACTTTTAAAAGTTTGTTAACACAGTAACTAACTTATCTGTTTATTGATTCTATTGAAAAATGAAAGTGGAACATTCCCTGATGCTTTACTAGTTTGTTAGCAATTAGTCAGTGGTTATTTAGTGAAAGATCCGAGAAGCCAAGACCAGCAACTCTGGTTATTGTAAATCAAACTAGACGTACTGAGAATGAGCTCTCAGAGATGTGCTGTATTTGTGCCTTCTATTGTATTTGGATGATGCCTCTCACACATGTCGGAAGCGTTGTTCTGGGAAAGCCCTGTATGTTCCCACATACAGGGCTTAGAAAGTGCAAACACACGATTATGAGTGATAGCGCACAGACTTTGTTTGTTTGTTTAGGATAACTTGAGACATCACAGCATGTTTCTGTCAGTATCTACTTTTTCCTGTGTGTCTGCCTGATAGTGCTGTTTACAGTCTGTTGCTAACATCTTGAAGGAGATTGGGAGTGATTTACCTTGGCTGGGAAACTCTAAGCGGGTGGATTTAAATTTAAGTCTGAAATTGACTGTCTACTTGCAGTGTGTGTAATCTAAATTGTGTAGATTGGTGCCTAAGTAATACCACATTGATATGTAAACTACATGTATAATCTTTATGTAGACAGCTGGGTAAACAAACACACAACAAAGTCTTTTGTTATCCATCTAGAAAGATTCTTGTGATGGCATACCTTAACAGCATCTACGCTTCCATTTTATTCAATAAAAATAAATGTCAGCAATTCCTGAGATATGATTTATTTCTCAGATAATACTCGGCTTTATAGACACACATATATAAAGTTTCATTTTCGGTGTTTGCCTGCTGTCTTTGCCACCTGTTGGATGGTGTGGCTTAGATTGGTTTGTGATATTAATAGCAATATTTTTCTGACAGTGATATATGATCACGGTATTACAATACAAAGCTATGCTCTCATATCGCCGTGTTCTTCTGTCATGTGCCGTATCTGACAGAGCTCAAACACAAAGTAAACAAGGACTGTGGTACCAACTGTTATTGTGCTGTTGTCGAAAAAAATCCCTCATACGGTGCAGTGCAGCACTTTCTCCTAGAATCCAAACCCTCACTACCCAGACTACCAGTCCTGCCTTTCTACTCATTCTGTATTCATGAGGGTTTCTGATAGAATACTGTACATCGTCTCTGTCAGTGTATCCACTGTCCAGTTTGCCCATTGTTAATGTGGACACTGCTGCACAGCACCGCGTTCGTCTTTCCTATATTGCCAAATGGATTGCAAGATGAGTGATTCCCTCTTTTCTCTTATGTGTCCAGGGGAGATCTTTGAGCTCAAAGCAGAGCTAAACAGTGATAAGAAAGAGAAGAAGAAGGAGGCTGTAAAGAAGGTCATCGCATCTATGACAGTGGGAAAGGATGTCAGGTGAGCCAATGGAAAAAAATTCACAAACATCCACAGTAGAATTATATGTCCGTCGTCTTCCTTTTGGAGTCAGAAGTCGCATAACATCCTGTCTCTCCTTCAGCGCGCTGTTTCCAGATGTTGTGAACTGCATGCAGACGGACAATCTGGAACTGAAAAAGCTGGTCTATCTCTACCTGATGAACTACGCCAAGAGTCAGCCAGACATGGCTATTATGGCTGTGAACACCTTTGTGAAGGTACGCTCAGTCTGTCGTGAATGTGTAGAAGCTGTGTGAAATTGTCAGTTTGCGTTCTATTCAAGTGAAGCAGTATATGTGGAGTTAGAGCTTGTTTGGTAAAACGCTTATCAGCACAGAGAAGTGTGTGTGCGGTCCTTGAGTCTCCTACCAACTTAGAGTTCTAAAAAGATTTTACAAAAAAAGATCTTGATAGAAAAATCTATAAAATGATATGTAGAATAAATTGAACCATTAGGACCGACTCTTGTTCCTCATTCTATAAACAGGGATCTATAAACATTTTGTGTGATTGGGAGGATAAATATTGTCGTCTGTAATTTAAACCTACTCACGCATACAGCTTTAAGCAACACTCATCACAGCTGTGTGATGTCCCCTGCCAATGTTTTCCCTCTTGTTTCTCTGACGTCAGTGAGATACTTACCAAACCTCAAGGTATCAGTTTAGGGTAAATACAGCCATCTGTAGTTTGTGAAGATGCATGTTGCTTTCTTCCCTTTTGTTGTACCTCAGCAGCAGTAACCCTGTAATATATGTCATTTCAGCCTTTACCACATGCTGATGCAAAGAAATGTCAGATAAAAATTCCTCTGATAACATAGTATGATGTTAAAGTAAATCATAACCAATAATGCTTCTAACCCTTGGTAATGACCCCTCCAGGACTGTGAAGACCCCAACCCTCTCATCCGGGCCCTTGCTGTTCGTACCATGGGCTGCATTCGTGTGGACAAGATCACTGAGTACCTGTGTGAACCACTGAGAAAATGTCTGAAGGATGAAGACCCGTACGTGAGGAAAACGGCTGCTGTGTGCGTAGCAAAGCTCCATGACATCAACGCCCAGCTGGTGGAGGACCAAGGCTTCCTGGACACCCTTAAAGATCTCATCTCTGACTCCAACCCCATGGTACGACTCCTTCAACCTGCAGCCTGCTAGCTGGCTATTGAACCAGCCAGATTTCTTACTTTGGGTGACACAGCTGGTGATAAACCTTAACTCCTTAGTACAGTGACCTCTATTTTGTGTTTTAATATAGCTGCTGTCCTCATTGTTTTTTGCTGTTCTCATTATCTCTACTCTTGTCTTCATCTTCAGGTTGTAGCAAATGCAGTGGCAGCACTGTCTGAGATAGCAGAGTCTCATCCCAACAGTAACCTCCTGGACCTGAACCCTCAGACTATAAACAAGTTGCTGACAGCTCTTAATGAGTGCACAGAGTGGGGACAAATATTCATTCTTGACTGTCTGGCCAATTACACACCTCGTGATGACCGCGAGTCCCAAAGGTAAGAGAGAGCCCTCCTGCATTTTTGTCCTCCTGCATGTCACATATTTCCCATAGTTCTGTTTTTAATTTTCTGCGTCTTCTCTCCCAATGTCATCGACATCTGCCAGCATCTGTGAGCGTGTGACCCCACGGCTCTCCCATGCCAACTCTGCTGTGGTGTTGTCAGCGGTTAAAGTCTTAATGAAGTTCATGGAAATGCTGCCCAAAGACCTGGACTATTATGGCACCCTGCTGAAGAAGCTCGCCCCTCCACTGGTCACCCTCCTCTCTGCTGAGCCCGAGTTGCAATATGTGGCACTTAGAAACATCAACCTCATCGTCCAGAGACGGTAAGTCTGGAGAGAGGGTCGCTTTGCTGCTTTTGAAAAAGCAGGCCGGAGTAAATGTTGCTTTTAATGTGCCATATTTCACTGGAATTGCTTTCACTTTGTATAAAGGACATGTTCAATGTGCCTTTCAGCCCAGAGATCCTGAAACACGAAATGAAGGTTTTCTTTGTGAAGTACAACGACCCAATCTATGTCAAACTGGAGAAGCTGGACATCATGATTCGTCTTGCATCTCAAGCCAACATTGCCCAGGTAACACACCCACGTCTGGAATACACAGTTATCTTTGGATGCTTTTAAGGAAGCAAAGCTATTGTTAACCAGGATGTGTGTCCTGCTGTAGGTGCTGGCTGAGCTGAAGGAATATGCCACTGAGGTGGACGTGGACTTTGTGCGTAAAGCGGTCAGAGCCATCGGCCGCTGTGCCATCAAAGTGGAGGTGAGTGGAGATGATGCAATACGGTCATCAGACGCTTTGTTGTTCAAATATTTGTGCTACTCTGTTTGTGTTTGGTTGATGTGATTGCTCATTTGGGCTGAACTCTGGTCACAACACGGTAAATTATTAAAGGCCATCAGTAAGACACAGTTTCAAACACAAGGTGGCTCTATCATCATGACTGCTCAGTGCTTATTCCTAAAATGAACTGTACTACAGTGTATTATGGTTTTCATTTAGGGCATGTCAGAGTGTACAATGCAGGGTATTTTTCTCTCATAATTTCCATAGAACATTCTTAAAAGAAACATCTGTTTATGTCTGACGCCTGGACCAAAGGCACTAAAGATTTCACTTCACTCATGAAGTAAAAAAAGTAAAAAAGACAAAGTTAATTTCACATTGTGGCCAATGTACATATATGCACAGATTTTTATCTGCGTTTGTGCACGAACATTTTTTATCTGCAGGGCTGTCGTGATCTTTTTTCCTCCCTCTCTTTTTATTAGCAATCAGCAGAGCGCTGTGTCAGCACACTGCTCGACCTCATCCAGACCAAGGTCAATTATGTGGTGCAGGAAGCCATTGTGGTCATCAAGGACATCTTCCGCAAGTACCCCAACAAGTAGGTGTCCTCAGGCAGCAGCGATGTCATTTGCATTTTGTTCAGTCTTCACTGTCTAGATTCAGTGTTTAAAGACTGCAGAATGTTCATGTCTGTTTTAATTATCTAAAATCTAATTTGGAATTAGATTTTGCTGAGAGGGTCCTGTTTGATGGATGGATGGATGGATGGATGGATGGATGGATGGATGGATGGATGGATGGATGGATAACTTTATTGATCCCCTAAGAGAAATCGCATGGTTTCAGATTGTGAAAAAATAAAATAATTTTTAAAAATATTGAGAAGAACATAAGATAGAACTCTGACAGTGCAAATTAAAGTTGAGTGTAAAAAATGAAGTTGAACGTGCAAAGCCTCTCAAAAGATAAGTCTCCTCTCCCTGCACAGAGGGGAGTCATTGTTCAGCATTACTGCAGCAGGAATGACTTTCTGTAGCGGTCAACTTTAGTACTTCCTTACACATACAGTTTTGCATAAGAGACACCCTTTACTTATTTTCTCTTGAAAAATTTTACAAGAAAAGTTTTTGTAGGCAGCACTTAACACTCTGTCTTGATGGCACCTGGTCAAAGGTGAGGGTGATTTGGCTGTAGTGTGACTCCTGCTGTGGATCCAACAGACAGGATTCGTGTGTCAGACAGAAACTTCCTCCACACAGCAGTCGACCATCATCCTGGAGTCGTGAGCCTCCAAGGGAGCAGCTTTGCAAAGCTTCCAACTCAGCATGCCTCATGCCTTGAGCTATATGATGCACTGCCCAGTCAAGCCTTTTTTAAATTAATTATACATCTCTGTCTTGGCATATCTTGTAATAAAAGCATTATGTAAATGGAATAAGTTATTACCAAGCATTTTATGTTGATCTGAAATTCATCAACCATCCCAGAAAACATCGTGGCTGGGCATTTAGCATGCTAAACACCCAAAGACCAAACCAGAGCTAAAAGTGGGGTGAATAATGGATTTACATTTGTCAGGCTGCCAGAAAACACAACTCCAGAGTAATGCTAATGTTGTTCTGTGTCTGCTCACCATCAAAGTAGGCAGTTGTTTGCTGGCTTGTTTTATAAGCCAGACATGTGGTGGTTGTTCCATTGTCAGCTTATATTGCTGTTGTTTTTTCTGTTGCGTTTTGCCAAGCATAGATAACAGCCGTTTTAAGTAAATTACAGGGGTTTGCGGTACGTGATTGTTTCATTTCTTTGTCTCTCCTAAAACATTGGCAACATTTGAGTGCATATAATATTGTTCTGTGTCACTTGTTTTTAGATACGAGAGTGTGATTGCCACTCTGTGTGAAAACCTGGACTCTCTGGACGAGCCAGAGGCTCGCGCTGCCATGATCTGGATTGTGGGAGAATATGCTGAGCGCATCGACAATGCTGATGAGCTGCTGGAGAGCTTTTTGGAGGGTTTCCACGACGAAAGTACTCAGGTGTGTTTAGCAGTGTTTGGGGAGGTTGTTATTTCAAAATGTCAATATTTAATGGTAGTCGCACCAATAATTTGCTGTCAGTGCTGCCTGAGAGAGGCACGCTGTGTAGTAGGAAGTAATTAAAGCCGCTGGTTAGCTGCTGCAAAGCACTGAAAAAGGAGGTGACATATATTACAGAGAACTGGTCTTATTTAACTAACAATGATTTTTAAATGAGAAAAATTATGGAATCAGAGGAGTACAATGTTTTATTTTATTATTTTCTTTTACTGTGACTAACTATGTTGAATGGGAGGACATTGCAGTGACTGGATCACTTTTCATATCTGGCTCAGGGACACATTTTGTAGAAAAGCCAACCTTCACTCTGAAGAGCTTTGCTCTGCTGCTCACAGTGAGATTACCCCAAGCTGTGCTTGGTTAGATGACTGCTCCCAAGTAATTGAACAGTTCCCATATTATTGCCCTGGAAATACTTGTGGGTAGTGTGTTGTGTAGTGTGTTGTGCACTCTGCATGAAATATTCCCTTTTGTGTTGTTGTTTGGAAACTGCAGATCAGACTGTTAATTGGAATATTTACTATAAGCAACGTGTGGCATACCTGGGAAACCTAAGACCTGGGACTGAAAAGGAGCTGAAACCTTGTTTATTTACTGTGTTCATTGGGGTTCAGTGCAGTTCTTCATTAAACGATCATCATTAAGATAAACCTTTCCACTGTATGATAGTTTTTGGCCCAACTGTACTTGGACTAGACGCACTTTCAAAGTCAACCTGCAGTTCTAATGTACTCTGTGTTCACTTCGTCCTCCAGGTGCAGCTGCAGCTACTGACAGCAATCGTCAAATTGTTCCTGAAAAAGCCCACAGAGACACAGGAGCTGGTGCAGCAGGTGTTGAGCCTAGCCACACAGGTGAGGAGAAAAACACAGGCTGTTGAGCTCACGCTTTTAATTTGTCTTGCCATTATCTCTGCCTACAGGTATGTGACTGTTCTTTCTGCGCTGAACCTGTTACTCATGCCTTCCTCTTTTTCGTTTGGTATTTGTCCTCATTCGATGGCTCTTTTCGTATTTGTATCTTATTTCAAGGATTTTTTTTCACTATTTAATAATTCTCGTGATACTATATTATTGTAATAACATCACGAATCTGAGCCTTGACCTTCCTTTAGTAATGGCTGCAATGATTTGAGGTTACTGCAGTGTTATATTCATTTTGGTTAAATGCCTTTTAGTAGAAGATAGATTTAAGTTATGTGGAAAAAGCTAGCATTGCAGTATTTAATACAATTTTGTCCTCATTGTGTAGATCCACTCATTTGTAGTTTTATCTTGAGAAGGACACAAAAACTAGCTGCATTATGTCTTCTCATTGCATGTGTTTGTTTTAAAGGCTTAAATAAAACTGTGCTTGTATTTCTAATGTTCCGTCCAGATAGGTAGGGGAACATCTCTCGAGCACATCCTCAGCAAAAACAGATGTGGTGCTACATGAGTTGGTATAGATATATTTACAGTGCTCTGCTGCAGTCTGCAGTATTTTTGCAAACAAACATATCGTTCCTGCACAAGGCAGGAGAGAAAATGTGCCTCGTAACTTAAAAGAACCTTATAACAGGATATATTATTTATTCTCTAAACTTACTTTGAAGCCTATATGATTTTGTTGAAACCCTGGGAACTCTCTACTTTTTTTTGCACTAATAAAAATGTACAGTGTCAGGTTGCCTCATACATTATCCAAATTCTAGCGGTACCCCGGGGCTGACTCAGTTTTTGATATCTTTGAATCGCTGCTCGGTCTCTCCTATCGGGGCCAAGGCGGAAGGAGTCGAGCATAAAGTATTTATTAAACATACTCCATAAATAATAATCCTCATGCCTCCAACTCTTTCTGCAGGACTCTGATAACCCAGACCTCAGGGACAGAGGCTACATCTACTGGCGTCTGCTCTCCACAGACCCCGTGGCTGCCAAGGAGGTGGTTCTGGCTGAGAAGCCCCTGATCTCAGAGGAGACAGATTTGATTGAGCCCACACTGCTGGAGGAGCTTATCTGCCACATTGGTACTCTGGCCTCTGTCTACCACAAGCCTCCCAGTGCCTTTGTCGAGGGCAGCCGCGGTGTTCAGCACAAGAGACTCCCCGGCAGTGCTGGATCGTGAGTCATGCACTTTATTTATTTATTTTCCTTAAACACTGCAGGCAGAGGGGTTTGTTTACTTAAGTGGACCTGGCTTCTTGACTCCGCTATTATGTTTTCCTTCAAATCTGCTGAGTAACACCTCCCAGCAGTGTCAGGCAATGCAGCTGCTCTTCTTTGTTCCCGACTCCCTTCCAGATATTACTCACCACATTCACATCCAGCGAACATCGGCTCTAATGGACTAAATGGAGTTATATCAGCAGCTTGCTGACAAATTTGGCTCACAGTGATTTGAAAATGGTTTCATTTTGCAAAATGGTAATTAATAATTACATAAACCTTAAATGAAAATGTCTTTTGCCTTCTTTTCTTGTTTCTACTAGTGGGGAGAGCGTTGAGAGCCCCGACACTGGTTCTGCTGCTGGAGTTGCTGATGCGCCCCCCGCTGTCATCCCATCCCAGGGAGACCTCCTCGGAGATCTTCTCAATCTGGACCTGGCACCTCCTACCGCCACCACCGGACCACCTCCACCAGCCACCTCTGGCATGCAGATGGGCGCGATGGACCTCCTCGGAGGAGGGTTGGACAGCTTGGTACGTCTTCTACGCAACATATTTTCAGTTTCTGAAAGGCTGCTGATTTCATTTGTAGGTGTAATAATAATAATGGGACCAATTATTGGTAATGTATCTTTGTATTCTGCCTTCTCTTCTACCTGTTGGTGCCTTTTCTTTTTTCTTTTGACCCTTGTATGCTTTCCTTTCTTCGTTCAATGCTGCACCTGCAGATGGGGGATGAGTCTGAGCCGGTAACTACACAGAGGGAGAGGGCAACATTTGTAAACCACATCGGGCCGATTACAGAATAATTAGTCACTGCTGTTTTTGTTGTTTTTGTGCATCAGTCTGACATTTTCATCCATTGTTTCTCATCTTTTACTGTCCTGATATGTACCTTTAAGAATGCTGTCAATTGCTTGAGTCCACCTCTTATCTCTGGGCTCTGCGATGTGTTTCATCTTTCAATCAGCCGCCCATCCCCCTGCGGACGGACACTCCTCAGTCTCCTCAGTCACCTCAGCTCTCACATCAGTCCCCATCGCCCCCAGATTACAGCCCCACTGAGGTTGGTCCAGGGGGGGCCACGCTGGACCAGTAAAGGCCAGCACCAGCCTAGAAACCCCCCCTCTCCCCCCACCTTGTCCCCTGTTGTACCACCGTGTCCTCTGAATAGTCCTCCCCAGCAGTGATCTGTGCCTGCTTGCACTTTGTATGACACTGTTTTTATGTTCTTGGTGAGATTTTAGTAAATCACGCCACGTCTTTTTTTGTCAAAGTTTTTCCTTTCGATACACCGTAGTGTACCTTCGTCACTGTGTGGAGTCAACGGTTTTGTTCACTGTAACCTGTCTCACCAGCAGAACACGCACATTTATTGAGCAGCACTTGAACAAAACCTATTGGATTTCAGTAGACACTTAACCGGACTTGTGTGGACAGTAAAAGGTCACTTAGATTAAAAGAGGAACTCTCCTGTACTGGTGTCTCCTTCTTGTCGCTGCTTATTAATAGTGTATTCCCCCTAGCTGTCATTATTCACAGAGAGACTTTTTTTTTTTTTTAGATCCTCACACCCCTTCATCCATCCTCCTCGCATCTCCAGAAACATTATTGAATATTGCAGTAACAGATAACATGCATTTCTTGTGTTTCTTCCCCCGTGTTCAGCTCGGCGGAGACCTTGGAGGAAGTCCTGCTGTAAGTCATTTTGTTTGAGTTTTAGTTGGGCTTTGATCGCTCAGTGTGAGATTGAATGTTTTAGGGTAACGTGTTGCTTTGTGATGCACAGATGGGGGCTGGTTTCGGAGCTCCTCCTGCAGCGATGCCAGCCTCTTTCAATGCTCCTGTTAGCGGCGGTCTGGATGACTTGTTTGATCTGGGAGGAGGAGTTGGAATGCCTATGGGAGCCTACAGCGCCCCAAAATCAGTGAGTCTTAATAAGCTGGGATGAGACGTGCAAAGCATTACGTAACACCAGCAGTGGGATTAATTGTAAAATAACTCATCTTGTCTCTGTTCAGATTTGGCTTCCGGCAATGAAGGCAAAGGGTCTTGAGATAACGGGCACTTTTGCCCGCCGTGCTGGGGTCATCCAAATGGAGATGACCCTCACTAATAAAGCTATGAGCGTCATGACTGATTTTGCCATCCAGTTTAACAGAAACAGGTAAGACCACTTACAAAGCAATGCACGGTCAAAATTCTGTATCCAGACACATTTAGTGACTCTTTTTCTTTTTTCTGCTGCGTCCCTTTTCAGCTTTGGACTTGCTCCAGCTGGACCACTCCAGGTTCTAACTCCTGTCAGCCCGAACCAGAGTATTGAAGTGGCCCTTCCCCTCAACACTGTGGGACCTGTCATGAAGATGGAGCCTCTCAATAACCTGCAGGTAACACCTTCACAATATTCATTTCCTCTAATTTTTTTGTTTTTAACAGCATTGATTATATTTTTCATGCCCTTAATCTGGACTGAAGTTTTGAGGATTGCATAGTGATGTGAACTGTAATTTAAACCCAGCTATCAGGCATGACTGTGTGTTGACACTTCTGGTAATTAAATGGAAACATTACTTGTCTCAGTCTCTTAAATTCTAGAACACTGTTGGCAGTATTTTAACTTCACAGTCATTTAACTTTATGTATCTCTAATTGTGTGTCTTGAGACAGCGTCCTGAAAACATGACCATGTGTCTCAGCCGATTAGTAATGCATCCTCGCTGTTATTCAGCTATACTGTTGAATTGCCACGCTGAGAATAAAACAGGATTAAAACATAAAACAGACTTCAGAGCCATTGTGATAGGTTGTAAATATAAAAAAAAAAAAGAGGCAGAGGCTGGCTTGTTTTTGATCAGGGTGGTGCTTTTAACTAGGCAGACTGGTGGATGGATGCTGTGTGCAGCTGGAGAGAGAAGATAAGAGTATCAGGGGGGTGATGGAGGTGGGGATGGTCATTAGTGGTCTCACAACACATGGCTCCTTTGTTTCTCCTGGCCTCAATAGCCCTGCTAACCTTTCTACTTAGCTACCTCAAGGCCCTACTTTGATGAATACTACTGTCGGTTTTGACATGTTCCCAGATATGGTTTTTTGAGCGGTATTGAGGTTTTTTGGGTGGTGATGGAAGATAATGTCCTGAATAAATTTCAGGACACGCTCTTCCATCACGACAAATGTAAGGGACCAGTTGTTCTTTTGTTGTTGTTTTTTTTACACCTGCACTTTGCGACAGCCACTCTTTGATCACAAATCAACACATTTAAACACATTGAAGTACCTTGGGTTTCATGGTTGTTTTGCTGTGTTTAGAGTGCGACAGAAGTTGAATTTAAAATAATCAAAATGGATTGCTGGTCACAGAATTGAACTTGCACAGTATGTCCTGTCAGCTGTAAAGAAATTGCAGAAAGAAGTAGTCGCATTCAGTGTTTCCTGAACTGGTGAAGAAATACTTTAGTTCTCCTGCACAAAACGGAGAAATGTAAAGTAAACTTCTGATCTGATCAATCTGTAATTCACTTATTGTTGTCTGCTAAGCTGAAGTAGACAAATCATTTTGCCTCTTTGTCAGTTTGGTTACGAGTCTGACAAATCTAAATTGGAAATCAGGCAAATATTCCAAAATCATAAGCTGTAACAAAATATTTTTTTTACATTTTTGCTTAGAATTTATTTCTGGGATCATTTTTTGTTACTTTTTATTGTTTGACTGATTGATTAAATAAAGCTCATAGTCTAAGACAATAATGCCTCCTGACAAAATGGAGACACTTCCTCATCTACAGCCTGCTATTCCAACGAGCAGCGACACTGGGGAGGACAGAAATATCCTTTTGTGCAGGGGAGGGACCGTGCAGAGTTGGAAACTAGTGGTCTGATAGATTAACTCATCAAAGCACACTGGACTTGTAATAATATGTCAAAAATTCTATCTGACAGTTGTGTTTTTTTTTGCTGGATTTGGTGTCAGAACCCCTCGCCTTTGCCAACTAACCCCCATAATAGAGCTGCCCTTATCAAACATTGAAAAATAAGCTTTGTGTAGTTTATGCTGTCCTCAATTGCACCCAGGAATAAGATGCCCTCATGAATTATTCACGAGTCATTTTCTGCCATCCTCTGGCTGAACTCACTGTCCTTCTCCGAGCACTTCATTGTTGGGCAGTCTGATCGGTATCGCTGCGTGCTGCATGCTACTTCAGGTGCTCGCTTTATACCTCAGCTGCTCAAGTGTGCCAGTGTACTTGTGCTTAAGCCTACTGGGCCTTTAGGCTGTAAACTGCCTGAGGAACTTAAGCAAACAAATGTATTCTTTCTTTTATAAATAGAGACTTTGTCAGGTATAACTTATAATTTTCCTATTTTTTTCTGTCTTGCTTTGCGTTTTATCTCTTTATTTTTGATATTTTATTTTTAACTACCATCTGCTATTCTCGTCTCCATCTGTTCTCATCTTTATTTATATCTTCCTGTGAAACACCTTCAAAAGCCTTTTTGTAGATGGATAGTTTATTTTGGCGTTTAGCTTCCTGCTTCTTGCTGTGAGATGCAACATGAATACAGAAGCAAGACGTGCATACATACGACAGCAATCAAATTTAATCAATTTAACCCTTTCGACACTAAGTAACTTTGGATTTAATTACTAGGAATATGAAATCCAACTTTATTTATATAGCACCTTTCATACATGGAGCAATGCAGAGGCTCGCAGAAAACGCTACCAATTGGGGCTGTCCACACCGGGAGGAGATGCAGACCATGACCCCCCCATGATATATATGCCTATATGTCAGGGTCCTCACTAGGATTCCTTTACGGCGTACCGGGGGATAGACGGGATCAAAGCGGCAGACCAGTATAGAGGGCTATAGTGTTGAAAGGGTTAAGGTTCATTTTTAGAGCTGGTCATATGGATTTCTCATGTGAAAGGTCAAAATTCCTTGAGTTTCGTGTCCCTCCATTGAAGCACACATTCAGATGATTTGATCTGTTCAAGTAAATCAACTTGCTGCTGTTTTTCACATGCTAAATAAATATGGCTGCCCCTCGAGTTGTCAGCAGAACCTCGATTCATAAGTAGAATTGTGATAGTTGGAAACATGGCATCAGAACTAAGTGAAAGTGCTAGAAGTCAAATTGTTATTCTGAGCAAATCGGGGGTTTCTCAGGGGGCAGTGCACGGCACTCTGAAACACTTTGTGGAAACTGGCTCAGATGTATCCAGAGCACGGTCAGGCAGACCAAAAGTGACCATACCATCAGAAGATCAATGCATCAAGCTCTGCTCACTGACAGACAGAGAAGTAACTTCATCACAGAAACAGAATGTGATAAATGAAGAATTCAAGACTCCAATCAGCAAAACTATTGTCAGAAGAAGACTGTTTAGTGCTCTCAGAGGAGCAGCATCTCTAAACTCTCTCAGGAGGGGAAACAAGGTCTAAAGTGGGCTGAGACATATCAGCATTTCACAGTAGATGGTGGTACTTATTGATGAGTCCAAGCTTGAGGTTTTTAGCAGTTAAATAATGGTTTATGTATGGAGATGGACAGGAGAAAGATACCGCAGTGTATCAAAAACACAATGAATCATAGTTGTGGGAATAGTCAAGTCTGGAGGTGTTTAGCCTATTCTGGAGTTGGACTCCTACACCAAAGTGACTCCACACTGGCCAAGAAGAAGTAGCACTGCATTCTGCAAAGACATGTTGCAGTGCTTTGGTTTGGATTTTTGTGGAGAAGGATTCATGCTGCTGCAGGATAATGAGCCCAAACACACCACAATGCTTCGGAAAACTACCCAAAGACTGTTGACTTTCATGCACTTTATCCATAATCGCCTAATCTGAACCCCACTCAACATTTATGGGGACATGTAGCGACTGAGAAAGACATGCAGTCTTGACCTGACAAGAATCTCTTTGGGTCACTGTCGGAGCATGTTGACATACTGTGGGTTTGTCATGTTTTACACAAACTTGTGGAGTCCATGTCTGTGCAGCTCGACTGGATGTGTGCGTGCATGTATACATATAAGGCAGATATTGTGAAATTCATGGCCATTTTTCAGGAGATTCATTTTTTTCACTCCAGTTATGAAGCTGATATGATCATTTGTAGCAAATAGAAGTAAAGGTCTCTGAAATTTCGAGCCACTATATTATTACTTATTTGTGTGTTTGTGCGAGAGTAACATTCCCAAATGACTCGAGCTCTTTTTTTTTCCCCGACAAACCGCGCGCATAAACCTGCAATGCCCATCCTTGAAGGGCACTCGAAAAGTAATTGCTCATCTATTGCTTCTTGTCTCTCCTCCTGTTACCCTCCTCTGCCCCCTTCCCGGGTGTAATCACTCTCGCAGGTGGCTGTTAAGAACAACATTGACGTCTTCTACTTCAGCAGCCAGTACCCCATCAGCATGTTGTTTGTGGAGGATGGGAAGATGGGTGAGTGTTACTCTGTTAAATCCCTTCACCCAGAAGGCTCGAAGCCTCGCTTGACGTCACACACATACATCAATCTTTCAGCGAGGGATCATTATTGTGACTGTGTGAAGCAGTGTGTGACGTACATCGACGTGATCGTCCACCTGCTCGAACTGATGCACGTCTCAAGGTCGCACGTTTGCTCCTAGATTGTACACTAGTGCCTTTATGGCCCTTTTTTTTCGTTTTGTTTTTGTGCTCCTGTTTGATTTATTCTTTAAAAAATGTGTTGGCATTTGTCCCTGTGGAGCTTTTTTGATGCGGCCAGCAGCAGGACTGCTGCCAGAGGCTGCGAGCTAATGCTCCGGAGCCTAAGCCACAGCAGGAAACCATGTGTCTACAGTGGAAGCGAACTACTCACACACACTACTTGGACATTTTATTCACTGCAGTGTGTACATTTCTGCTTACCACAAATGCTGCTGCGCTTTCAGGCTTGTGCATTTCAGTGTGCGCTCTGTGCTCGGACTTACTCGGTGATTACGTCTTTTTCTTCCACAGAACGACAAGTTTTCCTCGCCACTTGGAAAGACATTCCTAATGACAATGAGTCCCAGTTTCAGATCAAAGACTGCCATCTCAGCTCAGGTAAGACGGATGAAAGGAGAACAGAGAATGCACGAGCAGTAAAAGACATCAAATTTCCCCATGGGGACTATAAAGTATATCTGTCTATATCGCTGTGCTGACATATCCTGCAGCTTCTTTATACGTGACAGTAGCCAGACAGAGCAGTGGAGAGCTCGAAATCAGATTTGCGCTAATGAACGAAATTGTATTTGATGAAAACTCATCAGCTTGCAGTCCCTATTTACGTGTGATAATTTAGTTTTACACAAGTGTGAGAGCAGCTGAACAGGAGAAGAATTCCTAATGACAGCTTAATGGAGATTTCCCCCCACAGATTAAATTTGTTCTTCATGAACAAAGAGAGAGGATTTCACATCCTGCTGGGGCACAACAGCAAGACCGAGGCTGAGGAGAAAAGTTAATTCCGAATTAGCGACTGTATCTTTGTTGCACAGACAGCCTGGAGTGAAATTTTAGAGCATGATGAGGGTGAAAGAGATGCTTCATGGTCTGGTACATGTAATGAGTGTCTCAGTAGACAGCCATGGACCATGACAGGAGTCAGTGAGCGACTCTCCATATTCAATAACAGCTGAACTAAAGCTGAGCAGCGTAATTGTAGTCAAACAGTGAAAATGTTCCGGTATTGTTGTGACGTTTGATTGTGTTTCCTCAACAGACGCAGCCTCCAACAAACTGCAGGGTAGCAACATCTTCACCATAGCCAAGCGTACAGTGGACGGTCAGGACATGCTGTATCAGTCCATGAAGCTCACCAATGGCATCTGGGTGCTGGCTGAGCTGAGGGTGCAGGCAGGAAACCCAAATTACACAGTGAGTACTTGTATCTGCATCAGATCACTGCCAACAGTTCACTACAAAAACACATTTTAGGCACCTTTTAGTCTGTCAAGGTAGAGAGATTTGACATGACAGCCTCCAGTAACTTGCATATACAGTCGTGGCTTGATAATCCGACCCTTCATCCGAAAACCTTGCTATCAGGTTTTTAGGAAAAACGAACGAAGCCCGTAAAAAATAGTCTTAACATATCGACAGCCTTGGATTCCGACTCCGACATGACATTTTATGTCACACATAAGGATAACGGCGTATTATCTGACTTAACAATCCGACAGATTGGCTACGTTCAGACTGCAGGACTTAATGCTCAATTCAGATTTTTTTGTGAGTTTGTTCACATTTCCAGTTAAATGCGACTTGAATGTGATCTTCTGTATGAACTTCATACGACCCAAAAGTGTCCCACATGCGCAGAAGAGGACACAACGATGTCACACGCAGCAAGTGTGCTCAGTGTTTACGGAAGTAAACATGGGTGGTAACGGTGGAGCATATCTGCCACTCCCCTGCTGCCACCAATGGTGGAAACAGAAATGAGACCGCTAACTAAACTGGCATCAGCAGCCAAGTACTGCCTGTACCTTTTGGCCACTTCCACCCCAGGGGTATGCTCCGACAGCCAGAATGTGCACAAGCGCACTGGTCAATTAGGCATGAAATCCAGCGATGCGTAATGTTCTAACAATACACTAGGTATTATAACAACTATAAACACTAACAACAAATCACCCTTCAAGCATCAAGCCCTCCTTGTATCTCGACCTCCGTCTTGACAATCCAACAGCCTTGCTATCCGACATAAAAGAAGGTTTTACATTTAGTGTCGGATTATAAAGTCGCAACTGTATATATCATTTGACAGCGTTTTTATATCTGCCACTTAATGAAGAACAACTTTTTCTGTGCTGGAGAAGTAAAATGTTTTTTTTAACCTGTCCTGGTGTGACTTGCACAAATTAATCAGTTTTTAGAAATGCTTTACTGGAATTGGAGTAACAGTTTTAAGAATTATGATTAATATATCCTGAATTGAGTGAGAAGGTAATCCGTGGGATGGTTTCCATTTCATCAGGATTTTTGCATTAGTGTATTAAGGCTTTATCCAATGTTTAGCTTCCTATCGGTTTTTGTTTTTTTCTTTTGACACGTGTGCGACTGAAACAAGTGGATCTTTCAGTTTTAAAAGCGTGGATGATATTACAAGATTTAGTGCAGGAAATGAAATGCAGTAAATTAAAATCAAATGCCATCGACTCACCGAGGACGTCTACATGTTTGATCGTTAATGGTCTCATTAGATGTGTTTCCGTAACAGGTTTTTATGCACATTTTGAAGTGTCACGTTACAAAAGTTAATGGAAATAGCAGCATTTGAAAAATCTTCTTCAACTTTACTGAAAAGTTCTGAGGAGGTTTTTGACCTTTAAAAAACCAGAGTTAATACATATACGGGGTGATGGGAACACTTTCTCTTTCCTGAATAAGTTCTGATTTAGTGAACCTTTAACTCCCATAGTCCCAGTCTCTGGACCGCATGAAACACTTAAAATACCAGCTGACATTAAAGAATCATTACAACTCGCCCAGTTGAAAGCGATTCCTGAAGGATTCTTGCTGGTTGTCTCTGATAGATTGCCAAAGTTTTTTGGTTTTAACTTCTTCTCCAGTATTTCTTTACAGCTATGTATAACACAGCCTGTATCACCACCTTCTGATGACACCCCACAACCTCGTTTAGTTGCTTAATGAGGCCTAATTTCATGTCCAAAGTTTGCTTGTCAATTACATGGAAACCCAGCTACTGGTCGAAATTTCCATCAAGCGTGTAGAAAAAGTTCCAACTTCTGTCCTGCATCTCCAGCACAAACTACAGCCCTGCTCATTAAATGGAGTCAGCAGGATGGAGTTAACAAATTCTGTCACCCTGCACGTCACAGATACGACTCAAATGACATATCTGATGCGAACAAGCAGAGACGCGACGGAGATTGATGCTCGTTAACGAGTGCTGAGTGTGCTGAAGGGGCGAGGCTGACGATCGGAGCGTGGCACGAGTATCGGTGACTCATCAGTGTGTGCGCATCATGTATGCGTCTGCGCGCACATGTGTTTGTTTGCACGGTCCGTCGTGGCGTTGCGTGTCCCTGCTTCGTCAGCGTGCCACAGTCTCGGCTTCTTGATGGATTGTGTTTGGCTTAGAAATTCTGCATGACTAGTCCAGAACGTTGACCTTGGCGTGACTCTCCTCCCTGCTCATCACTCAGTCTGCTTTTCAGAACATGTTTTATTTATAAGGTGGCATTTACTGTCTTTTTGCTTTTTTTTTTTTTTTCCTCCTGTCTAGACCGCTCAGTGTGTCCATCACCCAGCTCATGTTGATTAAATCTTCAGAATTTGAATTGGTTCACACCTTCCACAGTTTACTCACTTCAGTCATCATGTAGCCTGATGTGATGTAGGAGAAAATGAAGTAGGGAGGTTTTTACTTTTTGCTGGTTTTTACTTTCCTGGAGACAGATAGTTGATATTTAGGTAGTTAGCTCCCTCTCACTTCTACTGCCCTCGTTCCCCCCGACATGCTGTAATAGGGTTGTTTGTTTCCCATTTAAAGTGCCAGAGCTGTGTTTAGGATACATTCACTGATATCGCCATAAAAACTGTACTAGAACATAATCACATACTTTACCTTTACGGATTATTCAGAGCATGTCTTGTCCATTTTATTCCTGCTGAAGACAATGTGCCTCTTTCCTTTTCTCTATCGTGATTTGTTGCATTTTTATTTCCCACTGCCTCCATTTGTGGCGTAACATCATTAATTCAGCAGGTTGTTCTCTTGCACCTTCAGCTGTTTCTGTTTTGGTTCTCCTTCTGTGTTTTTTCCAGTTCGTTTCTAAGTCCAAATTGCTGATCAGTGTGGCTGGAAAGGCTTCCCTACTTATTACAGATGGATCACAAACTGTTTGGTGGAGAGTGGCGTACACTTTCAAGTTCGCCGTGCTGCGTGTTCCTGTGTGTATTCGGATGCTCGTCCCTCTGAGTTGCTGCCTGCTGCACGCTCCCTGCGCTCTCTTGGCACAGAACATTAAAGCCAAGCTGCCAAAGCCTTTTGTCGGCGGCTATTTTTAGAGCTGATGAAGTAAAACCCTGCCGCTGCGTGTTTTTCTGGGCTTTATTGCTCCTCTGAAGACGAGGCATGAAAACATTTGTAATTCATTGCCCGTGTGTGGAGACGTACAGTAACATGTTTGATTTTTATTTTTTTTTGCTGCCGCAGTTTCGAGGCTTGAATGTAGCCTGGCCTATTTTTCTGATATTTTAAAACTTTGATTGGCTTCAGCTCTCCCATGATGCCTCACTACTTATATTAGAGTATTATAGCTGTGTCCCAATTCCACACTCCGTCCTGCTTCGAGCTGGCTCTGGCTCTGCAGTTCGTTAACAATGAACAAGTGATTAAACTCAGTGTATTTGAAGATGTTCGCGTGCATAATAGGTTTGCTTCATTTTGAGTATGCAACTAATAGGACAGCGTTATCACACAAAGCAACGTGTGATGGAAATTAAGCAACACATCGTTGAAGAACTACACTATTCTGGTAAATGATAAGTGGACAATATTAAGAAAACTAAAAATTACACTTTGCATTCTCTTTCAACCTGCATTTGAAGGCAATGAAATGCAGTTGTGAATGCATCAATGACCTTTTTACATGATTGTGGGTCATGATTCGGCCCAGTTGGGTATTGTAGGCTCAACATTTACACTTTCAACCATTTGCATGTTGTTGTTGCTGCAATCCGCCGCCTGCTGCAGCCAGTAACAGCTCTGAGAGCAGCGAGAGCGAGCCAGAACAGTGAAGTGGCAGCCTGGACATCTGTAAAAATGAGCTGAAACTCGCCGTAAATTCTCTTCAGCTTCATCACCGTCGAGCCCTATTACATCGTTTTCACATTACCGTTTGATTTCTCGCTATTATAAAAATATCCATTATGTCTGCTGGGAGTCTGCAAATTGTAAGTCGTCTGCAGCTCCCACATTTCATCTGGCTGAGCTCCATCTGAGCTCATGTATACTTGATAATATTTATAGTGGAGAATTGGGGCGCTACTCATCTTCCTGACATGAAGCATGGTGTTCTCATCTGCCATCTCCTGTCCCCATGGCAACGATGTGACCGGCGACGTTGGCTGGTTTTCCTTTACTCGCTACTTCAGCTGGTAATTCTGAGGGTTTTTGGTAAAAGTGAGTTTCATCACAGAGACGGTTACCGCGTCGTTCCCCTGAACACCAAACTTGTGCGTCATTCGTCTAAACAAGCACAGAATTAGTGTTCTCTAACAAGTCTCCAAGATGTTTGTCTCGTCTTCTGATGTTTCGCGTTGCGTCTTTCCCCTTGATGTCTTTGTGGGGAGGATAACAAATCACCGTTAAGAACTGCTGTCAGACTTTATTGGGTTTTATGTTTATTTGTAACATTATGATGAAGCACCTTTTTGTCACAGTTTAAACTGAATTACCCAAAAACAGACATGTCAGTTTATTTACTCTGTAGAAATGTTTTTTATGGGTTTTTCAGAACATTATTCACAATATTCTTCACACCAATAAAAGGTGAATATACCATGATCGTACATATTACTCAACCATAGTTAGCACGCACAAAGAGATAAATCTAAATAGGATCTAAATCATTAAAATTAATTCTCATTTTTAAACAACTATCCCCAATAAAAAAGAGTGAGTTTATCAAATGTTATGATTTAGATGCTGTGGAAGCAGGAAGTATTTAGGCCTCTTTCACATTTTGCATATTTTTAGATTCACTTTCAAATAGATTGAATTAAAAGTGAAAACATCCATCCATTATCTATACACCGCTTAATCCTCAGTCGGGTCGTGGGGGGCTGGAGTCTATCCCAGCTGACTTAGGGTGAAGGCAGGAGACACCCTGGACAGGTCACCAGTCTATCACAGGGCTACACTTAGAGACAGACAACCAAGCACACTCACATTCACACCTACAGACAATTTAGAATCACCAATTAACCTCAACATGTTTTTGGACTGTGTGGGAGGAAGCCGGAGAACCCGGAGAGAACCCGCGCTGCACGGGGAGAACATGCAAACTCCACACAGAAAGATCCCAGATGTCCTCACAGGGACATGAACCGGTGACCTTCTTGCTGTGAGGCAATGGTGCTAACCACCGAGCCACCTTGCAGCCCAAGTGAAAACATGTTTTTAGAATTTAAAAAAAAAGTCAGATGCCAAAAGCTGTTGCTGAGGGTCTGAAAACTACATATTGTGCAAAGAAACACTACCTGGAAAATTAAGCAAATATATGAATGTCACTGTATTGGATAACAAAATGTCAAAGTAAACGCTGTTTTAGTAAACAAAGAACACAAGTGTAATATTTCACAAAATATGTTTGGTGGGGTTTCTGTGATTAAACAGCTGTGCCAGTATTTCAGTATTTAGTTTCCCATCCTTGCTTGACAACATCTGGACATAGAATCACTGAGTTTCTCTAACAGCTGTGGTGAAAGTTTCTTCCTTGTTTCAGGCTTTCAGCTCATTCACACTAGAGCCTCAACAAGCTGACACTGTTTCTCCAGGGCCTCCTGTAGATCCTCCATGTGAATTAGGTCAGGGCTCTGGGAGGGCCAATCTAAGACGCAGATTTCTCTCCCGGGCAAAATAATCTTCCAGCAAGCGGCTGGTAGTTTGCTTCGTTATCCTGCCGGAAGATCCACTTCTGTCACTTGAATAATTTAGTTTAATTGATTGCTTTAAGTTTGCATCCATAATTACTCTGTACGCTTCAGAGTTCACGATTCCATTAATGAAGACAACAGCCTCAGACTTTGACGTTACCATCTCCGTGCCACATGTTTCGTCTGGTTGGGATTCCTCCTCTGGTTTCCTCCACACAAACTCTCTACTATCAGATCTTTGCAGATTGTATTTGGGCTCAGAGGAAAGTTACACTGCAGATCTCTGGTAAAGCTGTTGTCTCTGTGTGCCTGTTTCCTTCCATATTTAATCTTCCCTGCCTTCCTTATTGTTTGATCTTAGAAATGGTCTCCACCGTATCGCCCTCTTCCTGTTCCTTACCTGTTGATCCTGTTATAAACTAAGCTGCGCCTCGTAATTCTCGCTGATCTCTGCGGCGAACCTCGCTGCTGTTCATCGCCTGTTTTTCTTGATTTTATTCACAATTATGCAGATGCCCAATCTGCTGCTGTTCTGCCTTCTGTTCTCAGTGACAGTCATCCACTTTTGATCTTTTTTGACAATATTCCCAGCTGTGGAGGATTGAAGACCCTCAGATCACAGCGGCTGCATAAAGTCAGCTGCCCTGAAGTTCTCACAGCAGCGTCACCACAGGCACAGTTCGTTATGTGAACGTTGATGAACGATGTCCCATTAAGTCTGACGATAAAAACCCTTCTGTTGCCATTTAAAAGAATGTGTTTGTGCTTTCTCAAGTAAAAACAAGATTCTTTTCTTGTAGCAGAACATATTTGTGCTAAATTTATTACACGCATCAAATGCTGGTTTATCTACCACGGCCACTGTATCACTTTATCAAACTACCATCATGTGTCGACTCTTTGCTTTGCCTTATTGCAATGCTGCAAACGGATGTTCCCACTGAAACAGATTGCTGCAGTGCTCTCAGGCTGGTTAACTGCTAAAAAAAATATTCAAGAGACCTTTTAATAAACATCTTGATACTTCAGTTTGTCTTGGAATGGAGGTTTAAGAATTACTAGACCAAGCTCCTCATGTTTTTGGTTGTCCGTCTCATTCTTGAGGGATTTTATTTGAATTTAGCACAAATATTCACTTGAACTCATAAGAATTTGATAGTCAAAGGTCAGAGAACGTGTTTTAGACCAAAGCAAGATGAATTCATGCTAATTAGGACAAATTTTCACACAAATATCTGGCAAAATAAAATGATAAATGGTGACTTTTGACATCCCAAAGCTCAGCTTCACTGTCGTCTCACTGACCACATGTAGACTGTGAGTATAAACCCACCATCGTTTCATACGAATTTCTCCCCTCTTAAGCTTTCTCTGTGTTCCCCTTTTCAACATTCCCCTCACGACAGGAAACAACAACCGTCTCCACACATCTCTTCATGTAGGTTAAATCACAACAGCCACCCTAGTATATCTCTTGACAGCACAGCTTCGCTTTTCATAAACATGAATGGAAATTAGTCATAAATATCATAGAGAAGCACTCTGTATCCAGGCATCAGCCTTTATTCAGTCTTACATTTAGCGAGGCTAGCTTTGCTGAGACATCATAATGTTCTACGCTGGCTGTTAATCAGGAACAAAGTGGAGAGATTATGACCGTGTTTCAAACTTGGTCAGTTACTGAAATGGTGGCAGTAATTCTGGGTGATTGTACAGACCTTCTGCTGGGTTAAAAATGTGTGTGTGAAGCATCCACATTGTAGAATTTGAAACTTCTTTCCTACAGATTTGTCTTCTATCACAATGAAGTGCTCACTGCAGATTGTCTAGACTGATAAAGTGCAACTTGACTGCTTGGTGGAAGCATATAACCATGAGGGGGTAATTCTAGTCTGTCTGTTATTTCCCCGCCTCTGGACCCTGATATAATATTACTATTTTAGCTGCAAGCCCTGCGCTGAACACACAGATGCTGCAGTTTGAAGGCTCGACACAGCGGCTGGAGCTGCTGCATTTCTTCACATCTTTACCCCGTGCTGTTAGGAGCGCTGCTGCCTGAATGTTGCTAGCAGCAGCATGCATTAATAAAGAGCCTTGAGTGCACCAGCGCAGCACTGAAGGAGCTGTGCAGTATTAAACTGCAGCTCTGTGGTACCCGCCGCTCCACACTCCTTCACCTTTGTTTGATGTTGTTGTTCACTGAGTCACGGTGGGGCCTGGACTTAAAAACTTCTCTTCAGTCGCTCGTCAAATTTCTGGTGAATAAACTGTAATTATGATAATGGTGCCAGTCTCCAAGTAGAGAAAACAGTCATGTTTTAGTGCTGATACAGGAAAAAAGTAGAGAGGAAGAGAACTAAGAACAGAGCTTTGTTATTCAGGCTGATGGAGGCTTCGTGATTGTAGGAAAAAGGCAAAAAAAAATCACACATTCAAGAACAAAATCCAGTGAAACGAGCAGAGAAATAGGGGTCGTTCTGTCCCGGCTGCTTAATGGAGGACACGGAAGGAAGTAAAAGATGCATTAGTCAAACCGAGAAATGTTTTAAAATGCAGGACTTCACCTGGATCTTTTCCGCGTTGCTTCGATTTTGCGGCTCAAAAGCAGAGTCGCTGAGGGTCCTGGCTAACCGCTGGCCGACTGTGGCCCTCAGACTGTTCCAGCTCCACTCCAGTGGAACAAATGTGATTCTCAGAAATGACAGTGATTAAAGCCGAGAGAACAGCACAGTAATGATTTGTGAGCGTGCGTGTCGCTGTCAGGGTGGGAAAAAAAAAAGCAGATTGTTCTCTTTGCTTTTCCACTTTGCTGAGAGGTCGGGGTTATTAAAGGATCCGGTCGTCTCAGGAGGTAGAGCAGCTGGTTTTTACTGCGCGGCAATTAATTAGTAAAACACTTTTAAAAAATTCTGAATCTCTGGCTTTTGAAGGGTTTTCTGCAACCGTGTCCGTCCTCGTGCAGCTCTTCCAAAGGTTTGTTTTCTGTAAATGGTACGTTTGTGGATCTGAGGGAGTCACAACTGCGGTATGACCGTGGTGTGACGGAGAAGAAAAAAAACCTCCATCAAATCCTAAACCTACTCCCAGCTGAGTCTGACTTCAAAGAGTGGAGAGGATGTTTTTCTGTTGTGTGTTTATGTATCTATATTTCTGTCTGTATGTTTGTGTTTGATAAGACTGACTTCAGCAGGTTTTAATCCAACGCCTTTTTTTTTTCCCCCCCATTCCCGCCAGAAAAACAATGAAGTTTGTCTCCGTTTAAACAGACGATGAGGTCGTTCAGATTATTTACCGCGGCCTCTTTCTACGCCCATAAGCTCCAGAAACTGATGAAATATTTAGACTTTGAAGACTTTGTAGGCTGAAATGTTCAATTATTACTATTTGCGAGCTTCTCTTTGTTTTAATCTTGTCTCATTCATGCTCATTACGCAGCTCGGTGAAGACTTGAATACAAAAATAAGCAAGAAGATGTGTTTTTTTGCCTTGGGTGGTTTGCATTGTATGTCCCACACTGGGCTTTTATACGCCTGCTGGTTGTATTGATTTAACTGTCAGAGCTTTTGCTTTTTTAACAAACTATGTTACAAATCAAATCATATTCAACCCTACTTGAACTCTTCTTCTCCCTCAGATCTCTCTGAAGTGCAGAGCTCCAGAGGTTTCCCAGTGTGTGTTCCAGAGCTACGAGGCGGTGCTGAAGAACTGAACAAACGCCGGTACATCCAGCCAGCCGCTGCCCTCCAGACTCCTCCCGCTCCTTCTCAACCTGGCCCATGAACCATATCGTGCAGCGCAGGAGCCACTTCAGGCTTCATTTGACCTGGAGACTGCAGTCTGAATGTCATCCAGCCTTTTCATTAGGATGGTTGATGGTCTATTGTTTTGAATTTTGTTTGTTTTTTTTTGTTTTTCTAATTTCTCCAAGACTGAGATTCCTGGTTCGCTCTCTTGGCTGGCCTTTTCCTGCCCCCCCCCTTTGTATGCTTGTTCACACCACATGTTTCAGTTTCAGGACATTATCTGCAGCTAGATGATCTGAGCAGGTCGTCCCTGTCTGAGCCATCCTCTGACAGCCTCGTGGGGACAGGCGGCGGCTCCACGACTTCTGCCCCCGTCACTGTTTCTCTGCATGAGGCTCTTTAATCATTTTCTAGCCCCATTTCTCTGCAAATTGGAGTCTATTTTTAGCACCTGCAATCAGCAGGTGAATCATCACTTTCGGCATATTTATTTGGGGGGTAATTTCAATTAGGATGCGGCGAGGGAGGGGGATGGCTTTAACTCTCCTTGTGCTCTGCCGGTGTGAAGGGGATGACAGCTGTGTGGGCCTTAAAAGAGACGCATAGAAACGACACTATTGTCTTTGTCATTTTATAGAGGTTTTCTTTGGTATCTGTGGTTAGCAGTGGGATCAGATCTTCTAGGCAGAACATCTGATGTGTGCATGGAAACTGTGTCGGTGTGCATTTCTTTAGTTTTTACCTCAGTATCTTGACATTTTATAGACTAGCAGCGGTTGTCCACTGACCGCTCTCTTACTAAGTCATTCCATGGTTTGATTTGTGTTCATAGCCTCGTTAGCGTGCTTGTGGCAAACTGGGCGAGAGCCTCAGGTGGTGAGGGTTTTTACATTTGCTGCTTCCCCCCCCCCCACGTACGTCAGCGACAGCCTCTCGGGCTCTCTGCCACTTTGCTCTTCTTCTTCTCTCTGTATCCTCCTCGCAGCTCTCTCCAGCTCCATGGCCGCCTGAGATGAAGGCTCAGGTGAAACAAACTCGTGTCATGGGTTGTAACACCTCTGAGTAATAAGTGTGAACGTTGGTAGCTCACGGTTTCAGCTGAAACAAGGCTACAACAAACATCCAGTGTCCCCGTTTTACCCGCAGACTGCGCAGATTAATTGGATCCCTTTTCCGAGTCATTACACTGAAGCCCTTTTTATCGGCTCTACAGGACGGATGCACCGACGCTAACACCTTTCGCAGATTACAACAGACGAGGCTGTGTATTCCGAGTGTGTGTCTTTGTGTGTCGTGACAGCTGATTCATATGAAATGCTGTACCAGAAAAAAAAATAAATCAAGTGTTTAATCAGATGTTTTTGATCAACATAATTTTGTTTGTTGTGTGTACATCATTTGAAAAAGAACTATTAAAAGACTTGATAAATTCATATGTTGAGGTTTTTTTTTCTTTCTTTAGAGAATGACTAAAAAGAGAAATTGAAAGTAACATTTTCTGCTGATGCCCCAGAAGCCCAGGGCCACAAGATGTAAAACATTATCTCTGTTTTATTTGCTCGGTAAAGTCCACGTTCCCAGAAGCCCTGCGAGCCTGTGTTCACCGTCGTCACACGCTATGCTTTGTAATCATCGATGACCTTTGAGGTGTCGGGGCTCTTCTCTCGTGGGAAGCTTCAGTATTACAGCCTTTACAGCTTTGCATGTAGAGTCAGCAGGCTGTTCGATCCACGAGTGAAGTCTATTCGCTTCAGTAGCAGCTTCTCTGAAGCTGTGACAGTCTTTTTTTTTTTTTACCTGCTTTGGAAAGCTTAAGCAGGATTTCCACTGCATGACCTGATGTGGAACACAAACACCTCTTATCTCAGATGTGTTCCTCTGTGAGTTCTAAAGGTCAGCCGGGGAGGAAAGATGCAAAGTCACGCACCAGAGAAAAGTCAGTACTCCGAAGCCGTGACAAGTGTCAGACTCTCTTCTACTAATGAATGATCTATAATATCGATCCTCTGTGATGAATGCATCCCAATAGGGGGCGCCACTTCCCTGCCTATTGGTTCAGTGTGTAGAAGGGGGGACAGTCATTGACTTGCAAAACCACTAACAAAGTTAAAACTGCAGTGTTGGCTAGAAATCACTCAGCTTTAACATGGATTTTTATTCAAACTCACTTTTTTAATGCTTCACTTCAGTCCCAGCACATTTAGCTTTTATGAGCAACATTAAATAAGTGTTTTAAAACCCACTACGGTGGAAAAATACTACCAAATTTACACACATTGCATCTAGAGCACATTACCACCACATTATGAAAGATGAGCAGGTACACTGCACATGGAAACTAATGCAGAAAAGGAACATCAGGTACATAACATGTGCTTATCTGGGGAGAAAGCCCATTAACGGAGGTCGCACCTCATCTTCACCTCAACATAAGGAGTCATTTTTCTTGCTTACAGGATCCTAACCTTTTTACACTTCTGTGACTTGCCACGTGTTTCCAGTGCAAGTATTTGTAGATCCTCCATCTGTGGCCATTTTTTAAATTGGCTCTAAGGCTTTATAGAAATGTTGGACACAATGATAAAGAGCATTTGGGTGTCTACGCATCATGTAGTTTAGATGTGTTTAACAAATTTAGTTGAGGCAGCTCATCAAGCTGAAAGAGATAAATAGACTCTTTCAAAAGACTTGTTTTTTAATTCAGAGACCAAAGACATTCAAACAGCCCAAATTTACTAAGATGTAAAAGCTCTGCTGCAGAAGAGGAGCAAAAAATTAAAAATCAGAGAAACATATCATGAAGCTTAATTTCTGTTTGTTGAACAGGAGAAATTTACACAACCGATGATGTGCACAACAGAAAGCATTACAACTTTTGCAACTAAAGATGGTTAAAGACAATCAGAGACACACAGTCAGGCTCAGAGGATTTGAATCTCCTCCTTAGGTGTGACACTTGTTTGGTTATTTATAGATCATTTATCAGAGAATCATAAAAAGAAATAAGATGGAGATTATATATGCATCACCAACCCTGTTAACCAATTATAAATGCACACTCAAGATTGCTGCAAATAGATTCTATGAATCTCCTGCACTGCATCATTTTGGACCTGATGGCTCAAAGGCCTTCTTCTGTGTTTATTGATGAATTACCAGCAGATCCGGATTCACGCTCAAAAACTGGACTGTAAAACCCTGCTCTTCATCATTTGTAACTAATCTAAAAACCACCATGTCCTTTAAAACTCTGCCTTATTAAGACTTTTACAAGCTCCTCTCCAGTTATTCTGAGGCTGCCATAAAATGTGTGATGTTTATCCCTGAGACTTGTCCTTTGTGCGCAGCTGTCAGCCAGCACTGATTGATGGCACCCATCGGCCCTGCCCTGCCCGAGGACCCCGTCCAGCAATAAGTCACCTCGGAGATATGATGCTCAGTCTTGCGCCTCCTCTCCTCCACGACCCTCACACCAGGATGATGTATAGCGTGTGGCCTCTTCCTTTTGCCATCTATTTTGCGGCGTATTGGAGCTCCAAGCTTTCACACGCCTTGCGCACGACATGATCCTATTGGATGAGCAGGGCAGGGGATACTGCAAGTGATGGGAGAGAGAGAGAGAGAGAGAGAGAGGAGGAGGAGGAGGAGAGAGAGGGAGAGCTCCTCTTTCCAACGGCAGACACACAGCGCTCGTTAATAGACTCCAGATGCCTTCACAGAAAACGCACGTCTGTCGGCTGTGTGGATTGACTCTTCTCTCCTGAAGGATCACGCAAGCGAATCGCTCTTTCTGGCATCGAAAACGGCAAGATTATGGGCTGGCATCCCCTTTCGGAACACGTGGAAAGCTTATTTACGAGCCTCGCGTCCGTGCGCTCGTCCTCCCTGTGATGGAGGCGCGCGGCGGTGGTGCATCGCTGGGAATGAGTGAGAGGTGCAGAGGAGGTAATCAATGAAGACACCCAGAGCTCCTGTGCGTTTGGACAAGGTCAGAGTCTAGCCTGGATGAGATTGTTGCCCATGTGGAGACCGCAAGGGCGGACTTTTATGCTTCCTCTCCGGGGACGAGGTTGCCTGGGGATGTCCCCCGCAAACCAGGAGTTTCTCTGTTCGCACGCAGAGGCGGCAAAAAAATCCCCCCAACCGAGCGTGATCGCGGCTGGTGACGATCCGCACGCTGCGTAAAGTTTCTCCGGTTGGCGCTCGACGGGGTGGCTCATTTATTCGCCCACATCGCCCGCAGTTGAACCCGGCTGAGGTGATTTCGAGGCTGCTGGTTAAAGGGGCAGCGGTGGACTTGAATTCCATCAGAGCAGCAACAACAACAAGACAAACAAGCGGCGATCCAGCTGCGCTCCCGGACGGTCACATCTGTCGTCGTCGCCGTCGTCGCTGTCGCTGTCCATGGTGCTGAAGTCGTGCTCCAGGAATGGTGGAGACGCTGAGTATCGCAGTGATCGGTGCTCCCGGAGTGGGCAAAACTTCTATAATCCGCCAGTTCATCTATAACGATTTCTCGGAGGTGTACACGCCGACCAGGACCAGATATGTGTACAGACCCTCCGTCATTCTGAACGGGAACATGTATGAGCTGAAGGTTTTGGACGTCCCGCCAATCTCCTCTTTTCCATCGAGCTCCAGTCAGGTATCATGTGTCTGTCTCAGGTTGAACTTTACCACAGGAAGGTTGTTTTGTTTTTTTACAAGCTCTGATTGCCTGAATCTCATTTCTGAATGTTTACAAGCAGCTGCCATTTCTCAAAGGCAAAAACACCAATTTTATTTATTCTTCTATCACTATCAGATGTCCCCAGTCTACTAGTTGCTATGGAGACCCGACTGACTTAAAGCCTTTAGAGCTTCACTTTGGCGATGTAAACTCTCTCCTTCTCTCAGCCCCCTCATGAGGAAGGAATGCCAACTTGCCTATTGTTTAATAATCAAAAGGTGTCTTCAAACTGAGAGCAGTGATCAGTGTCAGACATATTCAGATGAGCTGATTACATTATCTCTGCTGTTTGTGCTGAATCTGGCTTCTATGCATAGAAGATGCTGGCAGGATTGTGCTGCAGGAAGCACCTGGTTAAACTCCTCATTTAAAAATAGAACAGACTGCCCTTTTATCTATGACCACGGGTCATGTGCCACACCTCATTAGTTGGAGAGACATCACCTGATTGCAGTATAATGGCAAAAATGCACCGTAGCTCCAAATGCCAAAGGTTGGTAATCACTTTGCAGAAAGCTGTGGCTTCTTCCTGGTTCAAAACCTGGGATTTCAGGGGGATTTCTTGTACCTTTTCATGTCTAGAAGTTTTCTTTTTTTTTTCTTTTATCGATGGGTTCACACTTTGTGAGTTTCCCCTGCAACACACTGAAAGCATTATCAGACGCTGTAACTTTTCCTCCTGCACACAGTCGCCCCACAGAGATCCCTTCTTAATGCAGTTCCAGTGTAAGTGATGGATGACAAATTCCACAGCCCTCAGTCTGTGGAGAAATATATTTTAAAGTTCAGCCAAAGCCAATACGAGGCTTCCGGAGTCAGAATTAGTCTTACAGAGCTTTTTTTTTTTCCCTTTTCAAAGTAATCTTTTAAGTCCTAAATCCCGTCTTTGTGTTTCTGTTCCTCCGCTGTGAAAACACAAAGAGGGATTTTAAGGGGAATTTTAAAAAGTTGTAACTTTGGAGGGAACCCGATTGATTTGTCGAACCCAGGCTGTGTATTAGCTTCAAATAACCTGCAAATTACATTTTTCCACAGAATGAGAAGCGTGGATTTTGTCTCCCACCTCTTACAACACACTTAAACTGCATTAGGAAGGGACCTCTCTAAAAGGCTCTACTATGGCAGAAAGAGTCTTTTAGTGTGAATCAGAACATGTAACAAGTGTTTTTAGACACACTTGAAAAATATGACCTATCCTTAAAGGAAAAAAAATCCTCTTTATATGTTTTCGAGGCCAAAAAAAAAAGAAAAAAGTGTGGATTTCTTGCACACAGGGTCCACAGCGCGCTCTATTATAAGCCTCTGCTGATTTGAGATGCGCGTCTGACTGCAGTCCACTGTGGCCTCATTGGAGAGGCTGTAACGCCTCCGAGATCTCCAAGGTCACCACACCAAGCTGTCGGCTGCTCCCGTTCAACACTTCCCTCCTTCTTCTCCCCTTCGCTGTCACAGATAGTCCTCCCAAGAACAGCTGTAGTTATCTGTACCGCCAAGATGCTGCTGGGAAAATGAGATCGGGCCAAGCAGGAGACAACAAAGGAGCAGCTTGAACGAGAGGCCTCCCAAAGTGTTGGTCGGGCTGTGCGCTTCAGAAAGCCCGGCGTTAACACAGAAAACATCTGACAGGCAGGCCGAGGAGACCGGAGCGATCATCCTGTCAGAGTTACACACCGGCTCCTCTAGTAGATTAAACATTTTATTAGAAGGTGTTAAGAGGCCTGCGGAGCGCTTCGTTGTTTCCTGCCCACAGAGGCCCTCTGTAAAGACGTCGAGTTGCTTCTTTTTTTTCTGCTAAATGATGCTTAACCCCCATTAGGGAACCAGCTGGCAGGTGTGAGCAGAAAGCAGGAAAAAGGCAAGCGAAAGTGTGCGTCCCAGAGTTGCACGAGAAACCTACCCAGCAGATATCCAGTTTAATATCATGTTGTTCCACACCAGGTGAACATTTCATGCCATGTGAGGGTCACTGCAGGGAGAGTGGAAGGAGCGGTACAGCTGGAGAAAACAATTAGCTGCCACAACGTTTCTACCAGACAGATTTATGGTCACTCATTTGCTGAGGAGCGACCTTGCAGGCCTTTCTGTTTGTTCCCTGCTCTGGCCATGTCTTCCTTTTTGCTCTGAAGCCCACTCTCCTGCTTTGTCTGCTGATGTCCTCTATTCACACAGTGAGAGCACTGATGAGACACTGATGGGGCTTCTTTTTTTTTTTTTTGAGTCCTCTGTATTTACTCCTTTACCACAGAAATGTAACCTGGGTCGGGGGCGGCCGACATAATGAGCCGCGAGTACTGCCGGCACAAACAACCCTGCTAGAGATTTTCTTGCCGTACACAGCAAATTGAATTAAAGCACGGCTCAATGTTCGAACGCTGCTGGGAATAAAAGACCAACAAAGGAGAGAGCAGGAATTTGCTGCAGTCAATTAGAAAAGTTTACACCGGAGTCTAATGGACACTGTGGATGATGAGGGTAACCAGAAGAGGTTTTATAATGCCCTCTAAGATTTGTGATGAATAAGCTGCAGAATAGAGTGAGTCAGTCCGCCTCCATGCTGATGCAGCTTGGCAATTTCTCATCAGTTCAGATTATATTTAAAAGAAGAGCAGTAACGTTCTGGCAGGCTACTTGTGACCCCGTTTCAACCACGCAGACGGCCATTTTTATCCTTTTCCAGTGCTGGAGACAAGGCAAGATTTCTATTATTTTTACTACGAGGCTGTGGTGGTGTAATGATTTGTTTGCTTTGCGGTATGTCTGTCTGTTGCTGATAGTATTGCATTTAGAGAGCATCTGTCACAGTGTGTCAATACGACGTGATGACAGATGGATTTAAGCTTGACAGAATTCAGCATGATTTTTTTCCTTGTTCTTTCTTTCTTTTATTTATTTATTTATTTTTCTTGCCATAATGCATCTCCATGACTTCCTCCCACACAAAATGCTCTCCCTCTCCCTTTTCTACTCTCTCTGGACATTTCCCTCAGTTATCTCTGTCAATACTTTCTGTGATAACAGCATGGAAATGATTGCTTTTCATGTCGCGCATTGTGTCACTTTGGCGGACGCAGTAGAAATGTGTTTGTGTCCGTGAGGCACACATTCACAAACCATTTAAGTGCTTGTAAGCGCCGGCGTGATATGAAAAGTTTTGGAGATGACTGTTGAAAAAATCCGAATACCAATTAGACAACTGACTTGTAATTATAATGCTCACAAGCATTTAAATGATTATCATCATTTCTCAGTGAAAAGCGTCATTATGTTATGATCAAATAAGACTAAAAGATTTATTCAGTGTTTTATAAAATTTGATTAAATTTTTTATTTTTTTTTTTGGCCTTCTTCTCTGAGAACTACAAACAGCTGACTAATTAAAGGAAAACCCTGAATGCTTGCCCCCCCACCTTTAGTGAGAGGATTGTTCTGTTAGCTGTGGGGATCATTTTGCTGCCATGGTCTGGTCCTCTTGTCCTCTTAAAGGGAAGGATCACTGCAAATCAATATCAAGCTGTTCGGAGAAATCACCTTCATCTTATCATGAATCATTTCTGTCCTGATTGGAGTGTTCTGCTTCAGGATGAGAACACCTCCATCCTCTGGGCATGAGGGGTCACTGGATGGTTGAATAAGTATGAAAACGATGTGGATCATATAATATGACCTTCATGGTCAGCAGGTCTCGACTCAATTGAACACCGATGGGAGAGTTTGGACACGTTGTGTCTCCGGCACTGTCATCAAAACATCAAATGATGGATTATGTTTTGAGAGAAGGACGTTCCATCCCTCTGTGTGGAGTTAAGAGACTTAGAGAATCAATGCCACGGTGCAATGAAGCTGTTCTGTTGGTATATGGTGGCCCAACAACTCAGACACGTCATGTTGGTCTTTTCTTTAATTTGACCATAGATAGACTGGTTATAAGTAAGTGAATGTATTTGTTCAAAGGTAACACAGTCTGACTTCTACCGCCTTCAAATCTGATTATTTAACCAATTCCAAACAACAAAACTCTGGCTATTAGTTTATCATTTCCACCGAGCATTTCAAGCAAATTTATACTCCCCTTAAGTTGTTTTTAAATAGGACACAATAACAACTGTATTCCAAGCAGCAACCTGCACACTGAAAGCAGAAAGCTTTGACGAAGATTTGGATCGTGCAAAAAAAAAAAAGCAACCCTGCTTCGTTCATTTAACGGATCATTTAGTTCCTTTGGCCTTTTTAACGGCAGTGTTTGTCTCTATTTTGACGGGGCACCATTGCTGTATCTTGGGCTGAACACCACACAAATGTGATGCATTTAAAGAAATATAAACAAGTCAAAGCATTTTTAACTCCAATAGCTTATTAATAATGAAATGCAAGACTACACTGTTCTGAACCAGGCCAACAGCCCTGCATGTAATCTTTGTATTTCATGTGGAGGGCAGCTAGAGGGTCGTCGGTACGCGTCCCGGTGAGGACACCCGGGATCTTTCTGCGTAGAGTTTGCATGTTCTCCCCGTGCAGCGTGGGTTCTCTCCAGGTTCTCCGGCTTCCTCCCACAAGGTCCAAAAACATGTTGAGGTTAATTGGTGATTCTAAATTGTCCATAGGTGTGAATGTGAGTGTGCTTGGTTGTCTGTCTCTAAGTGTAGCCCTGTGATAGACTGGTGACCTGTCCAGGGTGTCCCCTGCCTTTACCTTAAGTCAGCTGGGATAGACTTCAGCCCCCTGAGACCCTAGTGAGGATTAAGCGGTGTATAGATAATGGATGGATGGATTTTATATGGACAAAAAACAGATGCAGCGTGTTGGCAGTTAATTTGTGTTAAGGGATTGAGGAGTGGATTTCATAAATTCTAACAAAGCAGGCTGGCTGTTATTCCCAGCTTCCAGTCTTTACACCAAGCTAAGCTAAGTGGCTCCTCGCTGTAGCTTCACGTTTGACAGGCAGCAGATAAGACATCAATCTTCCTATCTAACTGCCCTCCGGAAGGCGAACAAGCGTATGCTCTAAATTGTCAAAATATTCTCTTAAAGCTGGTTCGAAATGTGTGAAGTCCTTGTTAGCTGCGGTTCAAAAATCAACAATTCATGACTTCATTTCCCTAAAGTAGCCGTACTGGATCCCTCCAACATTTTGTAATTCTGTGCGAGTGCAAGCAATCATCAGCGGACCACCCTCTCCATATCATCTCCAACAAAGTGAAATAGTCAAAAGAGCAATAAATAATGTTTTTCTCAGGTTATAGGTCATCACTGAGTGCTGGGACTTCCACCCGCAGTCGATGTTAAAGATTTTAATTGCAGATCATCCCGGCTGGCCTACGTATGACATATCTCTAATTGCTCGGCACCCTTCCCCCCTCCAGGTTACGCCGGCCTCCCTCCTGTGCTCCAGTATTGATCTGTCACAACCACTCATTGCCGTTAAGCTGCTTCCCCCTAATATCAAGAGACACGACGGCTTTGTCATAGACCGCTGAAAACTGACCATGGGCTGCGGTTGTCAGGGAAACATGTTCTGTTTGGCTCTTGAGGAGCGAAGGATAAGATGCTCTTTTTTGTGCACTGTGTTAAGAAGCCCGACTGGAGGATACAGACAGTGGCACCACACTTCACATTCACGCTCCCACAAGCACACTCTCACATCCTGCGAGCACACACAAATAAACATGCCCACACATGCATTTTGCATTTATTTGACTCATCTGCGGTTGTGTTGATGCACCGGTCTTGTCTTCATTTCCTTGCTTTTACCCGTGTTTTCTTGTTTGGGTTTGGAGAAGTAGCGTTGCCGTTCCTAGCCCCTCCTCCACATTTAAAAACAGGACTTGGATGACAAAGAGATATGAGATGAGAACACAAGCTGCTATTTTTAGCCCAAGAGATGCAAGGCTGCAACTGAAGCCACTGTGTGAATCTCACGTCTTCAGCTGCCTCAATTATCAGAATAGGGGTGAGCTGTGATGATATGCTTTGATGTGACAGGGGATATGTCCTGTCTATCTGGCAAGCATGACACAACCTGGATTTAAATTGTTTTGGACACAGGGGAAATTATATTAGAAATCATAAAGCAAAAAAAAAAAAAACATAAATCAAATTGTCTTTAACCTGTTGCTGAAAACTTACTGGATCGGACACAGAAAAAGGGAAAAAAAAACCACATTAGTTTTCACAACAGTCTCCTCTTTACTCTTTCACTTTTGCTATCAGTGATCTTCTTGCCACATGTTTGTCTCCACGCCTGATTGGCCTCATTATCTCCCTGCTGATACGTGGGGCTGATTCTTCCTGTCGACACGAACGCACAAATACCCTGTTTCAAATGGAAGCCAATTATTCCTCACCTCACAACGTGTTGGCATTATCATTAAGACACACTGTTCCCGTAGCCTCACCTCTTCGCAAATTATCAGTTGATCTCCATCACACACAGATTGGCGGAACAATATGTTAATTTGAAATGCATGTTTTCCCCCGGCCTTCGCGGCAGTGTAATTGCATTTTTTTTTTCACATTCCTATTTCAAGTTGCACAAGCTGTTGCAGGAGGTAGAAAAAAAATAATGTAAACACCGCACGGAAAATGACTTTTACACTGTAACGAATCAATTAGCCTTGCACTGCTACACATGAGGGTCATATTAGCCTGCATGCTAATTAGAAGTGTGGAAATCAAAGGAGGTCTGACAATCAAGCACTTTGATATCTGAGTTTTCAAAGCAGCCGGATACAATAAAACGGAGAGCTCCAAAGAGGCCGAATCGTCTGTGCCTGAGGTTCAGGTGCATCAGTCAGAAAACATCAAACACATCAAGCAGAAGAGCTTCGAAAATCATGACAGCACACGACAAAATAAAAATGCTTCAGCAGAGACTGAGGTCAGGTATGGAATCACATTTATGTCTAAATTCTTTCAAATATGTTGCCCCCAAAATTAATAAACCTTTTTTATAAAGTGCTCGGAATTTAGACATAAACAAACTAGTGGATGAATGTCTGGAATTTAACTGTTTTAAATGAATAGTTTGACATTATGGGAATACGCTGACACTTGGCAAACATTTGACGAGTTCAAATTCCCAAACATGTTTGCTGGTTGCCTGGCAACTTCATGATAGTCCAACTCACCAGATGTAGATTGCAGGTGTGAGCTGGCCATTGGCCGCACATTTCACATCTCCTCCCCGCCGCTAGCTACGCTTTCGCCATTTTAATGACCGTGCTCGCCTCCCTGTGTACAAATGTTCCTCCAAGACGGTTCCCCAGACACACATTTGAATATATATAGGGATTCTTAAAAGTGATGGAAGGCAGGTTTTGTTACCTTTAGAGAGAGCCAGGCTCCCTGCTTTCTCCTGATTCCAGTGTTTAGCCTAAGTTTCAGCTCCATATAGTCTACAGGTACACTTTATTTGCTTGCTGTCCACACTTTCCATTTTTTAATGTTTATTTTGTGATTGTTTTGTTGTGTCTTTATTTGTGGACGTGTGCTGCTGCCTTTCTTGGCCTGGTCACCCATTGTGAAAGAGGTTTCGATCTCAATGGGTCTTTTGTCTGGTTAGATAAAGATAAAATTAAATTACATTTTTTAAAAAACTGGTATAAAAGAGGCCTTCAGATCCAATTAAATCAAGTTTATTTTTACAGCAGGTTTAAAATAATCTACGTTGACCTGTTTGCTGTAGATGTTATCTGACAGACAGCAGCATAAATATGCACAAAAAGATAGTTTAAAATCAATTTGTATTCCACACCACAATCCATCCATCCATCCATCCATCCATTATCTATACACCGCTTAATCCTCACTAAGGTCGTGGGATTCAGCTGACTTCGGGCAGGGCACGCCTGTCTGTCGCAGGGCTACACAGACAGCCAAGCACACTCACATTCACACCTACAGACTATTTAGAATCACCAATTAACCTCAACATGTTTGTGGACCTTGTGGGAGGAAGCTGGAGAGCCCGGAGGGTGCCCGGGGTGCACATGTAAAACATGCAAACTCCACACAGAAAGAAATAAGATCCTCATTGGGACACAACCAGCTGCGAGGCAACGATGCTAACCACTGCTCCACCTTGCAGTCCCTACACCACAATACCTATAACTAATAATAATAAAAACAAGGTAAAACTGGACAACAAGTTGTGAGATCAATAACTCAGCTACAATAAAGATAAAATGTTAAGACTATTAAGAGCAATCCAAAGCCATTAAAAACGTGTTCCAGTGAAAGAGAAGTATTTTATTGTAGGAAGAAGACTTCTCACTTAATTCTCAGCAACAAAAACAAAAAAGCCCATTTCCTAAAATGTTAAACTACTTATTTAAGATCTTCTGTGATAAAATCATATCATCCAAACTTTATATATCTCTAGTGTGCTGCCATATACAGCAGTTTATGCAACACTAAAGTAAAACAACATCCTATTATTTTTTCTTGCTCCCTTCAGCTTCCACTGATAAAGACAACAAAGACCGCCTCCAGGGACAATCGAGTTTTTAACCTTTTAAATGATGTTTCTTATATCCTGGAAGACATATTGTTAGGGGGAAAAAAAGCAGCCACAACACTATAAAGGAGCATATCTGCCTTGAAACTGTAGTTTACCGATGATGGTTTTAAATAATATGGATTCAGACTTCTGGGGTTTCATACATAGTAAACCTCAGGAACCAATCCTGTCAGCTTGCATCATTGTTCTTCTTTAAAACTGGTTTCTGGTTTCAACACGGATGATTGAAATACTCAGATATTACAACTTGGCACACTGAGTAGCTTTGCAGTGTTTCAGCAGCAGAGATGTAGGTGAGCTGATGTGCTCGAGCTGCAGCGAGCAGTGGAGGGATGGATTCAGAAAGAGGCTTCATAGATCTGCACATTCAAAGAGGAAGCAGTGATGTCATCTCTAAATCATTTTAAGGCCGGAAGGGATTATTTCTTTTGGACAAGCTTCTGAATGTGTAAATTCGATACGCAGCGATGAGTTTTTTTTTTTTTTTTTGAGGGATTTAATCAATGGCCGGAGCGGAGTTTTAAATTGAATTGAACTGCATTAAATTGAGCTGAACTGAGCATGACGGTCTCAGAGACTCCAGACCACTCATTAGCGGTGTGCAGGAGCACCAGAGGTTATGTTGACACCCCGTCAGCTCATCCCTTGATCTACTGCTGCCTCTTTTAAAAAAAAAAAATCTTTTCAACGTTCTCTCAGGCCTGCGTTTGTTTTCTCATTTCCCTCCCTCATCACATTTTTTCCCACCATCCCCCTGAAGTTACTATTCTTTCCTCCCCCCCTCTCGCTCTCTCTTTTATCAGATCAAATGTTTCTATATTCATTGCGTGCTGTTAGATGCGGCGGTGGGCCGACGCGAGCTCGGGGAAACACAGCATGAATAGAAGAATGGGTCACCGCGTTTCTATTGAACCAAATGTCCCCCAGTAAGGCGCAAATGTACCCACTTGTGTTGTGTGCTTTAATTACACTTCTGAAACTCATTAGCATCAAACAAATGTTGCTGTTTGCCACGCGGCATGTGCTCTGCATCACAAAGCTTAGTGAGGCAGCAGCAAAAGTTAAACAATAGTATGTGGTCTGGTTTCTTCTCCCGACAGAAGGCCCAGTGTTTGCTCAGCTCCAACCTCTGTCCTGACATGTGTAACTAGGAGACTGTGCGGTGCTTTCTGCTGGGTGGTCACCCGCCTTTATGACTTTGTTCTAGTCGCTCAATGCACTTTTTCACCGCTGAGGCAAACATCCTGTGACACCGAGCCAAAGTGCTTTCGAGTAATGACAGCAACGCATGACACACGAGGTGCCCTGATGCACCCTGACATAAATGATGATGATGTTTAGGAGGCAATATTTCCAATGATTACCATCAGCCAGTCGAAATGCAAAGTACATCCGAGGCAGATGACGGTGTCGTTAGCTTCGAAGGTAATTTGTCATAAACCGAAGTATGATATTAAGATTTTGGGTGGATGATGAAGCTACAAGTCATTTTAATTTGGCCTGAGGGGAACATAAATGTCTGCTCCCAATTTTGTAATAATCTATTCACAAGTTGATGAGACTCATAACTACAACCTCATGATGGCACTGGAGGAAATGTCAAACTCTGTGCAAAGTCATTAGGATACATTGTTTAGGAACCTTGAATGTTTGCGCTAATGCATAAAGCAAATATGTGAGATACTTCACCTTGTGATCCATGGAGCTGACTAAGACATCTCTAGGCCGCGCTTCTTTGTTGGTATGTGACTGTTTTTCTCTGTGTTTGTCTTCTAGGAGTGGCTGGATTTGCGTTGCAGAGGTGTGCGCAATGCCAACGCCTACATCCTGGTGTACGACATCTGCTGCGTGGAGAGCTTTGAATACGTCAAAATGATCAGACAGCAGATAGTGGAGCACAGGTACGCACAACAGAAACATACAACCGCCGATGTACAGTTTGTTCCTCACTGGTGTATGAAACTGCCCTGTCACCCGTCTGGAGACAGCGTGCAATTTCACAGCCTGCCACAAAGCCGTGCAATTACATGATTGTGACAGTGATATTTAGCCTGCTCCTGGTGGTATCTTTTAATTCAGCCCACTCCTCCCTGCTTCGTGACAGTTTAGTAATGACTTTTGGTTCTGGCATCGATGCATGAGAGCCATCTGAGATGTCGCTAGTGATTTAAAGATTACTTATGGGATATTTCTGCTTTTATTAGACAGAGCACGGCATCAAAAGGCAGGAGGCTTGAAGTACCAGAGGGAGATAACATACTGCGCTCATATGACATATGAGCTGAAGGGTATGATGAACAGTAGTGGGACAAAAAGATCAATCAAAAAGCATCACCTGCTCTGTCCTCACGACTGGCATACCTGCATATATTTACATATAGAGACGTACAATGAGTGGCTACATTTGTTTGCCGTGTTGTACATGACCAAGCTGCACATTTCCTTGCAGCTCCTAATGTGAAAGCGTGAATGTTTACGGCCCAAGACAGAAACCAATCATCGGAGGCTGCTGGGGGAGGAAGGGTGAATGCAGGAGGAATAGACCACAGCAGAAATGTGTAATCACAGGGCAAAGATCTGACGTCACGCTAGAGGAGAAAAAGGGACAGCTACTGTAGCGCCTATGAACTGAAATCATGAATAATGGAGGTTTGGTTTCAGAGGGGTTTTTCTCACCGTAGGTGTCTGGTTGAAACGTTCCTGTACAGAAATCTTCTCGCGACCAGGATAACCTTATTTTTCTGCTCTATTTTTCAGCCCTCTAGCGTGAAACCTACCTTCAGCTCAGTGAGGCTTGTGACAGTGGTGTGTCCCTCCATCACTTCTGCATACTGTCCCCCCCTCCTCCCCTCCCCCAGTTCTTACAAACAGATGCGTGCACACACTCTCTTGCACACCGTACAACTGATTGTGCAAGCCTGAGCGGATATGCCAGGAGATATTTTTTAGGTCTGTTATGTGAGCACAAACTGTGAAAAGGAGAAGAGAAAGATGATTGCTGTGATGTGGTTTTCAACTCCACTTTTTAAGAAACTTTGCCTCGGGGCTTGAAAAATGGTACTGTACCTCTCCTTCTCTAAACGTCTTTCCCTCTGTGGCGTTATCTGTCCATCTGTCAAAGGCAAATATGCATATGCATGCAAGCGCTTGTCACAGGATGATGCACAACGTAACAAAAAGAAACCTTCGTTCGCTATAAGAGGAGCAGATAAAATGTTAACGCTGCAGCTTTAACAATTTATACCTCTGCCTTGCCTCAGCTGACACTGAGCTCAGCAAGTCAGGAGACGTGTTGGGCTTACACACATCAGTGCCTCCTCGAGTTTCATAATGTATCTGACTTAACAGGCCTTGGTGAATTCAACTTGACTTATTAGCATTATTGTTAAAATAATACATATCCTAATGGTGTTATTTTGTTATGATAGTTCAGTTGCGCCCGTCTAAGCAGTAAAAATGCATTTAATTGCTAGAAATCCTATTTATATAATCCAATTCAGTATTTTCTCCACTAATGCTGTCTTGGTTTTGTGTCAGATTGGATTTCTGAACCACCACCAATCTGATGTTATTGGAAATGGCTGGACATGATGAGGCTGTCCTGCTTGTTTTTCATCAGCGCTGTAGGACTAAGCTTGATAAATACGGGTCGTGAATCACAGATTTATTCTTACACTACCCCGGGCTTGCCATACATTTTCACACTCGATAATGCTGTAAACCAGTCACTGCAGAGTGTGGTGGGAGGACCCTTGAGCCTGCGAGTTCTAATCCTCCAGTCCGCCCCCACACACCTCAGAAGGAAGGAAGAACTCCACACAGGCAACCACTGTGACAAACACCAACATGATAACTGTGCTTTTTGAAATTAACCTTTTTTTTTTTTGTCTTTCTCACACGCCCCTGCAGGGAAGGCAGCAGCAGCGAGGTGCCAATCCTGGTGGTGGGCAACAAGAGGGACCTGCAGCGGCAGCGCTTCATGCCTCGCAGGGCGGTGTCGGTCCTGGTGAAGAAGACCTGGAAGTGCGGTTATGTGGAGTGCTCAGCCAAGTTCAACTGGCACGTGGTCCTGCTCTTCAAGGAGCTGCTGGGCATCGCCGTGGCACGCGGCATGCGCCAGAACCACACCTCCATCCGGCTGCAGGGGGCGCTACAGAGGAATCGCTGCACCATCATGTGACCCTGAGAACTCCCTCCGCCCTTCTCGACCCAGGAGAGGTGGAGCGGCACCGGAGAAAAGGACTTTTTATCTAAATGGCTGGAAAAATACCCCGTGGCCTCCTGCTTTACTGAGCTGTTTTTTCATAATGAGGTTTATTAGACTCTTGCGCTGTATAAGACACTAAAAATTTCACACATGGTCATCCAACCACTTCCTAGTCAAATTCTGCCAGTTGTGTAGAAACGAGGAATGAGGTAGAAGCAGGTAAATAAAAACCAATACAATTAGCAGAGCACAGTTATTTTTATCACATCAACCAGACAGTTAAATATTTACGGCTGTGCTTCCGAAAATAACACAGCAGCAGGTCTGCAGCTGGGCCTGACAGGATGGAAGCTGTGTTCATGAGACTCAAAACGGAGAGACAGCAATATCATCGAGTCTTCCTTTTGAATTTGTCACATTCAGTAACATCAACAGCAGAAGCTCATACCTGACACATTTGGATTTACTTAAGGGTATGAAAGGAAAATGGTCTTGGAATAGTGGAGAGTAAAGATTATCGTGAAATGTACATAGATAGTAGATGGTGTCTAATTTTAGATTCTGAGAAGTAGCCTGCATTTTTTTCCCCTTCCCCTGTCCCTGTTACAAATTTGGCCTCCGGTTAAAGCTGTTTGTTCCAAGGAAGGCTGTTTTAAGGTTGTCTTGCAGCAGAAAATACTGCAGTCCCTTATCATGATGTACTGTAGGACTTTAATCTGCTCCCTCCCCTCACTCAGTGTCTGTTTCTGATGAATACATTAAATCCAGGGAACCGGGGACCTGCAGGAGGCTGCAGAGCCTGAAACGAGAACCTGTACACGCAATGTGGTTGTTTGTGTGTCTGTCTTTGTGTGTGTGTGTGAGTGAGTGAGTGAGTGAGTGAGCTAGAGTAAGTGTGGGAGACAGAAAGATACAGGTTTGATAGCTGACATTCAGGCAAGCAAAGGACAGACATGGTAAGATAAGAGACGGATGTTGAAGCTTTGGATTAGAAAGGAGCAATAAAATCCCAAAGGGATGTCCTGACTGACTATATGTAACACAATATTATATTAAAAATGCCTCACATACGGGAGATGTAATCCTCTCACGCTCAGATATCCTGCAGAAGTAAGACAGTAGAGCTCAAAGACTTCCACAAAACGCCTCATGAGTGCATCACAGACACAAAAGGATCATTAATAAAGCTTTCATACCAATATCTGAATACTATTTAATTGGTAATGTTGTGAGATTAACAGTTGCTTTTTCATTTAATTAGGCCAAGGTAGGTTCTTTGTGAATATGGCTGCACTGACAGTAAGCAGACCTATTGTATATAAGAGTGATTCATAGAGTAATTGAATTGCATGCTTTTGTTGGTAGAGCCAACGGGTCAGGGTTTAATTGCACTGATGTGAAAATGTGATATTGTGTTTAATTTTTGTAATACATGGTTTTCTGACACAGTAATGAGCAGCTGAGTGGAGTGAATGTGGTCGTTTTTCACTGGCATGTGAGAGCACAAGCTCATGATTCTCAAGATGTAGTGTTGAACCCATCAATCAGGACAGATGGCTGTGTTAGTTTCCCTGTTTGGTTTGTTTTTCTAGTTCAAAAAAAAAAAAGAGAAATATGTAGCAGAGATACACTAGAAAGCAAATGTGTGTAGCATGAGTACTCATCGGTTTGTTTGTGGGCGCATTTTCAAATAAAAAGGGCTACAGTTTTTTATCAGAAACATTACTTGTATTTATTTTTATGGTGTTGGTACTGTGAGTAATTTTGTTTATTCTGACACATGATGAATTATTAAATGCATTTGAGAACAGCAACCTGGCTGTGGTCACTTTTCAGTCATGTGTAGCAGCTGCAACACGTTCAGAACCTTTTTGACAACATTGCCATCTTGTGGTACAGTGATGTTATCAGGAGCCAGATCAGAGGCAGACGACCGATCAGCCTCCAGTTGTTGCATTTCTGCTTTAGATATGTGCTACAAAAACTAGATAATCATCTCTCCTGTGTTTAAACTGACCCGCTTTCATTTGAGGTGGCAGTGTGGTAATGATAAAAAATGTTGAAACTAATTAGAGTAATTATCTCTGCACTTACCTTGACACTGCTTTGCAAGTGTAGCCTGATGGATATCTGACTGTAGGCAGATCTATGCATTTGCATGTGTGCTGCAAATTCCCAAAGATGTGTCAGTCAGGTTGTGTTTGTTTTGATGAATCACATTTTTTATTTGGGGATGTGCACCATACAGTATGCAATCAACCAAAATAAGGAAGTGAAAAAAAAAAAAGCAACATTTTGACACTAGATGCCCTCGACAGAACAGAGTGTTAAGATCTGGTGATAATGCAGGAAACCACAGGCGGTGACTGTGGGGACAGTTGCTCTTTCACACATTGGTCATGTAGTTAATTTGATCCTAATGTGACTCACACTGCCTCCATATTCCACAAACAAGGGTCAATCAGTTTGTTGTCATTTTGTTTTTCAACATTTCTTAGAGAAAATGCAGCACGTATGCATGATGTATACGAAATATTCAGCAACAACGCAGGAAACTGCAGGCAGTGGCTATAGAGCTGGTTACAAACTTTCAGACATCGGTCCAATCGGTAATGTGGTTAATTTGACCTCTAACGATCAAATTCCCATTTAGATGTCAGTCGGTTTGTGGTCATTTTATTTCATGGCATTTTGGTGGCAATATGCAACATTTATATTACATGTATATGGAGAGTTCATTTGCAAAAACATACAACTCCATTTTTGTAGATTTTCAGAAAACTTATTTTTGTTGTTTGCTTGAGATCATATCAATCAAACTGAAGTTGAGTAGATTTGACTCTGTACAAATGACATGACAAAAACAGAGATAACTTGATTGATATTGTCTCAGGTAAACGATGGAAAAAAGGGTTTTCTTAAGGTTTGTAAAGATGGAGTTATCTGTTTTTGCAAATGAACTACATATATATTCAGGAAACTACAGTTGTGGCTCTGGGGTCAGTTGCAAACTTTCAGACTTTGGTTAAATTAGTGATGTGGTTCATTTGACCCCTAATTGACCCCAAATTTCCCGACACTATGTGGTTCAATAAACTTTTTCACAAGTGAGAGGATGGCAGACATCTTTCACCACCTGTTACCAGTGAGTGTGTTTGTCTACACTTTAAAGGTTAATAACAGCTCACGTGTCATTAATAACATTAATGATTAACCTGGTTGTGCTGGTGACAGTCAAGCAGCCGTTATTAACACAAACCTGCTTTTTCCTGCTGTGACATGATTAAATGTGCGCCGTGAAGGACCTCTGACCTGCGTCTGTCCTCTCACCTGACCAGCAGCAGCGGGTCTGGGACCAGCAGCAGAACCGCATGTCAAATGTTTAGGAATGTTTAGATAACAACGTCACGTGGTGCGGGTCTGGACCATAGACCGGAGCGGATAGAGCGGTCATCCGGTCGGTCCGCACCGCAGGACGGGTCAGGTCAGCGGCTGCTCCCTCCCCAGACTGCTGCCACACACTGTTTGATCTCCGTGAAAACCCCCCGTCAGGTCAATGGCAGCTTCATCACGTTAACAGGAGACCATGTGAGCAGCTTCCCTTCTACCCAGCGCAGCTCTGTGCTCTGGATCCTCTGCAGTCTGCATCAGCAAAGTGTCTTGGCATCACTTCTCGTCCTTCCTCCGGTGTCCATTCCAGCGTCATGTGAGCGGGGTTCACGGTGGTTCCTCTCGCCCCCTCACACCGGACCCTCCTCCGTCAAGCATCCATTCGCCGGTGCCGACGTCCCTCGCCCCGGTAGTCCCGGTGGGGTAGTGTCCCTGTCTCCGCTGGCCCCGGTTTATCCTGCACCCTTCGGCGTGCGGCGGAGCGGAGGATGAGCGAGCAAGGGAAGGGCTCGGCATCCGCCTCTGCCGCGGCCCCGGCACCGGGGTCGGATACTTACAAAGGCTGGCTTTTTAAATGGACCAACTATTTGAAGGGCTACCAGCGGCGATGGTTTGTCCTCAGCAACGGCCTGCTGTCGTATTACAGGTAAATATCGCAGACGTGGCGGGTGTTGAAGCGCTGAATAGACGCCGCTCGGACGCACAGAGTCGTATTGGTGTGTCGGCGCATCATTACAGCTGGCTGCTCAGCTGGCTAGCAGCAGGCTAAAGCTAGCTGTCAAACGGACACAGTCAGCTGTTTACTCCGAGCTGACGGCGACAAAACGTTGTGCTTTAACTCACCGTGTGTCGCAGACAGACAGAAACACACGGAGAGACACGTACGGCAGCATGTCTTCTAACTTAACTCAATAAAGTGTAAGAAATTCAATTACAGCCAGGTACCGACGTTAGCTAGCAGACGGAGCTAGCCCGCTAGCCTCCTGTCAGGAGCTGTCAGGAGGATGGAGATCCAGCTGTCTGCTCCTCTGGGACACTAACACGACAGCATGCCCTGCTATTTTAACGTGTTCTGAATAAGTCCTGACTATTACTTCTTCTGTCAATGTCACTGTTTCAAATGTTTACCGCCTTTATTACTTTTCCAAGTGGGTCCATTCATCGCATTTGCTCACGTTACTGAGCCGAGCTGCTCGGTGGGATCCCTGTAAGGAGATACGTAGCAAGAGATGGTCGCTATCATTGTCATCCTGTCTTCACTCTGATCACACAGTTGCTGGATGCGAGCTGGAGTTAGCTCTGCGACAGCCAAACACCTGTGGCTCAGGTGCTTCTAGCAAGGGAGTCGTGTTTCCTGCAGGTGTGGGTGTTCAGGCTCAGCGGGGAAACAGGGATGGATCATAAAGCATGTCAGAGAGCTGGCTGACAAATGTTCAGCACAGAGGAGTCCTGCATGTTGTACTGTAATAGCTCATAAGGAAATTCATAATCAAATGTCTAAGATGAATCCAAACCAAAAAAACTATTACAATGCATTCAGTGTCATTTCAGTGTTAACACAACCTTGCTTGCAGGTGAATTTACATTCTCATGGTCTAGTCTGAGGATATTCAGTCTTGACTGTGGGAACCATCTGTGAGGTAAAATCAGTTCAAGGTCTGGCATTTTCACCTGAGCCGGCTTCATTTGCTGAGTAAGATGTGGTTTGAAGTGTTCAAAAAGCTGATAAGTCGACCTTGAGCTGATAATATTTTGCCTCTTTGCTTGGCTCGTGCATGTTGATCCAGTTTGCTCGCTGCCACTTGACTGCTTTTGTCAACACTGACATTCTCTGCTTTATCACCTTCTAGGTCACTCTGGCCTTGGTGAAGTTTAAACAAAGTGTTCATATTGTCCAGAATATCAACCGAACGAAGATGTGCACTTTTTAGTCCACATAAATGGAGAGACAAGAGTATTTGCTGCAACAGTTGTGCAGCCGGTCTGACCCAGTTCTCCTAATTAAATGGTTCACAGCAGAATGAAGGTGCACCCAGCGGAGTTAACCTTCCTCTGCTAACAGTGCTGGAAGTCAGAGCTGTGTCTGTGTAGTTTAAATGAGAAGTAAATCAGAAATAGTTAAAAAAGTATAGTTGAAAAACTTCTTGCTTAATGTGTTAAAGCAAACTGTAATTGCTTGCAGTGATAAAACAGTGTGACACTAAGCTGATCCCTCGAGAGTAATTGTCTTTTTAATCGTTATCATTCTTGTCAATATGGAGGTTTTGTTCCTCTGACTGCATGGCAAAGTTTTGAGTCGTGATGCTTCCCTGCTGCTCCAGCACTCATAAATGCAAAACAGATTTCCAGATTGAAATGAGAACATTCCTCCCTGGTCATGTTTGCAGAAATCATCTGATCCAAACCCATTTCAAGCCCATTTCATGCTACAGTCTTGTCACAACGCTTCAGTGCTACATTCTCTCAGGCAGCCCAACTGTCTTATGTTGTCAACAAAGTGTTATTTGACAGAAGCGTACAGTAGCCAGAGCAGTACTCCTGCCTGGGCTTGTGGTGAAAGGAAACACGCCTGTTGCCTCTACCCTATTAATAGTCCATTATGTTGTAAGGTGGCTGCTGTCCCCGGAGTAAAGGTAGCCTGTCGACATCCGAGCACGGAGGCAGTAAAGCGCACGAGTCGTCCCCTCCACTGATGTCTTCCTGGCAGATCCACATTGTGTGTGTGTGTGTCTGACTTCGGGCTTTGTGTTCCTTTTGTGTGCGTCTTCCCTGGTCTGCACTTCCATTGTGAGCCGAGTAAAAAGGGAAACAGTCAGACGAAAGTGACAACACGTTAATTGATGTGTCTTCATTGTATGCCAAGTGATAATTGCGTCGCGTCTCAGATGTACATTTTCTGCAGCACATCTTTGTTCTATCTTTGTCCTACAATTTGATGAGGTGAAAAGAAAAACTAATTATTGTCATGATTACGGCTCATTATTTTATTAGCACTAAGATTGAAGGTGACTTGTATGTTTAGGTTGAAGCGTAGAAAGAACCATGCACTCCTCTTTTCAAAGGCTTTGGTATGATTTAGTGGAAAGACCTTTTAAAACTCATTAAAGGCTGTCATGAGAGGATGCATTTTGACACCCAAACGACTTTAGATGAAGTCCAGCAGGCATTGATCAGCTGCTGATTTGCAGTGTTCAATATTTGTTTTCCCTTTGTCAAAGGCTGCTTTATATTTCTTGATAAATCAATAATGACTGACTCTCCAGTTAGAGGGCTAGTCAATAACCCAGGGGATCGCTTTCCTTCCTGAGGCCAGCTGTTGTCAAAGCAAAGGCTTAGTTTGTTAACCTGGAGCTGAGAATCCGGTGGTGGACCTTATTCAATGCTTTGGCTCTGTGAACGGACAGACGCACTCAGCACTTGTGCCTGTTAAATTGTAATGAGTTTTATAGGGATTCAGCATTGCATTTGTTATTGATTACTTTTGGCTCCGACACTGCAAGTCTGGCTGATTTTTATTCCACATCAGCGTTGTGTCTTGTCCTATTTCGTTTAAATCGGGCAAAGAGCCTCGTCGTGCTGTATGGACGTATGACGAGGTCTTTGTCCTCCCTCTCTCGCCGAATTTCCTTCTTTTTTAATTTCTTAATTGACTTTTCCTCCCAGTTTTAATACTCTCGGCGCTACTTACGCACCTCTTAAAGTAAATCCAGCTTTGTGTGTTGGGGAAGATTACAGGGCATTAAAGCTTTGAGTGCTATTGGAGCTGCCATATCAGTGAATCCAGCCTTGTCTTTCATAGTAGACTCGGCCTTCCATGTTTCCTTCTCAGCTGCAGGAGGGTAACTAGATAGTATCAATTTAAGTGCTCACTGGGGGTTCGGCACCGTCTGCGTCCCCGTGGAGGGTCAGGTTGTGGTGGTGCTGCTGCTTGCACACTCAGCTGCTGGGTGCGGGGAGGTGGGGAGGGAGAGCGGTGAGCTAGCCAACCTTGGGCCCAGCTGGAGGGTACAGCCTGGCCTGAATCATGTTTACTAGCCTGGCACATCAGCAGAGTGACTGGAGCAAGAGATGTGGCTGCTGTGATCTAATCTTGTTAATGGGCTCCTCTTTGGTCTTAGCACCCGGCACACAGAGTGTACGTGGTAAAGTGTCTCAGTGTGAGTGCCTGTCGAGGTGGTCGTTGTGTTTTTCTGTGGAAGGTGAGAGTAGCAGAGGGAGCGGGGAGTCCGTCCACATTCTCAACATCTCATCGTTTCAGCCTTTTCAGCAGGTCATGTCATGCTGTCCATGCTGCAGTATCGTTGCTTTGGTTTTCTTGTCTTACGTTTCTTTTCTGTCTTCAGCACTGCACGTTCCTCAGGGTTTCTCTGGCACACTCCCTCCATGTCTTGTGATATTACAGCCCACAGCCACAACAAACCTATCTACATTCTCATGCTCTGGGTACTGAGTCCTATTTCCTCTGCTTGTTTTCTGTATGTCTCTTCATGCTTATGGCCGTCTGATGTGTGTTGTTCACTGGTTGTTGTTCTGTCATTACATGCTCCAGATCGGTGGATTTGTGTTTTATGAGGATGTGTGCACAGGGGACTGACAGGTAACGCACTGCAATTCTCTCCTGGCTCAGCACAACATGCAGGACCCCCCTCTAATGCCCTCAGCTGCCTCCACTCACCTTTGCCTCCTCCTCGACTAGTGCCTTAATGCCCCTGTAGTGCTTATCTCTCTTTCCCAGCTTTTGTAGTTTCCTTGACTGTATAATTTCATGGCCTTTGCATGGCCTCGCCTCCCCATAGGGTAGAAGCGATCGGCGTGGATATCGTCTTACTCATCAGCAGCACATTGAGTTTGGTGACCCATTTACATCCAGGACTCTGCAGCTGAGCTCGCCTGGGCAAGGCTGGAAACTGGGCTGCTCAGGATCCCTGCCCGCCCTCCGCTCTGCTTCGCATGGCCCCAGTGCGGTGTTGTCTGCGCAACTGATGTGCACCGAGTGCCAGCAGAGGAGCGGTACACTGAAGCGCTTGTTCTGGATTGGCATTATAACAAGACTTGACTTCAGCCTGTAGAAGCAGTGTGAGGGAAGTCACTGCCTGGCAGAACTTATAAATACACTTCAACCTCTGACTTAATAAGGCGGCAAACACCTTGTTAGTGTCAGCTGAGACTGGAGCTGGTGGAGAGCTTAGTGCTGCTGAGAGCCAGCTGCTTGTGGCAGCGAGGGCCCACTGAGGATGGATGAATGGATGTTAGCACCCACAAATAAATTCACATGACTGCATGGCTGCATGCTTCCAAAGGGCTGTTTCCAAGGGTATGGATGGGCAGACATGTGACATGGAGGGCTGAGGATGTGTTTGTTTCATTTGAAACAACCTTTGCACATCAGCAGAGTGAGCGGAGCATATGATTTAGCTGATTAGTTGCTGCTCTCTGGTCGCGGCTGTTAATCAGCGAAATCAGCTGTCAGTGGCTGGACTGAAAACTCGCTCTCTCAGGGACATGATGGTCCATCCGTGCCCTGCAGCTTAGCTTGCCTGACCGTGACAAAATGCCAGACAGCCTGCTTTCTTCTACCACAGAGTTCAAACTGCAGCGTTCCTTTTCAGATTTCTCTTTTTGCAGTTAATCAAATTAGTTGTAGTAACACAAGACTTATTTAAAAACTTGTCATGGTGTAGACTGACTGAACTCATAATCCTTCTACTTGGTAAATTCTTCTGTATATGTTTTACAAGATGTCTTTTATGCAGCCCCCGATTTACTGAAAAATAGAATTGAAACAGATATACAGTATGTGCAGTATATACAAAGACGTACACAGTGCGTGTATGCATAGACACAACACTCTGTTCCCCTTTGCTCTTTGTTCTAACCTCTTGCCCTGCTGCTTTGGCTCTGTCTCCGTACTATCGCTGTCTCTTTTTTTTTACCACCTCTCACACTCTGTTCTCTCTTTGTTCACGCTGTTATTCATTGTTTGGTTGTGTTCACTACAGAGGCTTGGAGCCAGACAATGGCCTTGTTATCTAGACTACTGTGGCCACTGAATGTGCAACGGTTGGTCTTAGTGGAGGCTACCCAGACACCCACAGTTCAGCACACTCACAGCAGGGCAGGCAGGTTTTTGTTGAGTGAATTAGAAGTTTAAACCATCCCATTTGTTTTACGTTAGCCGTTGCAGTTATAGGTTTCATGAATGGATGTGCTCAGTGAAGTGACCGTGTACTTCCAGTGTTGCTTGGCTTTCAAAGTGACTGATGTGATCATTCTGGCAGTCCTCTGTCCCTCTCTACCTCCCTGCTTGTGCTCAGTGTTCATAAGAATGTCAGATGCACTATCCAACCTGCAACCTTGCTGAATGGTATGAATCATTTGCAATGCTATGTTTTTGAATGGACTGCTGGTGATGACATTGAACTCATGTCCAGTATCAGTGTCTTCAGCTTTCTCCTCATGGTATTTTGTTGCAGGACACAGGCAGAGATGGCCCATACGTGTCGTGGGACAATAAACTTGGCCACAGCACACATCGACACAGAAGATGCCTGCAATATCGTCCTGAGCAGCGGCGGCCGTACTTACCATCTGAAGGCTAGCACGGAAGTGGAGCGTCAAAGATGGGTCACGGCACTCGAATTGGCCAAAGCTAAAGCCATCCGCATGATGAACGATCAGTCTGGTAAGAGCAGCTGTAGCAAGCAGCTACTTATATGGAAATTTAAGCTCCACAACAAGCTTTTTCTTGTGGAAGTGCAAACTACAGGTGCATAATACAGCCATGAGCTACAAGTGAAAGATGTTAATGATCAGAATCCAGAGGCTGGGTTAATCACAGTCTAGACGAACACATCTTAGGTAAAAGGTGCGTTCACTTCTGATTCAACATTTTCAGATCTTAGGCCAGTCTAGATATTTGGATAGATTTGATGTTCGTCCAGCCACTGGTCCCCAGTGTCCGCTACCATTTGATATTCAGCACAGCTCACGCCCTCCTTCTTTAATGTAATTCACATTCCATTGTGAGCCAGGAGAGGGCAGCGCTGCCTGCTCCGTCAAGTTGGAAAACAAACCGGAGTATGCTAATGGCACTGTGAGAACTGAGCTTCCATTCAGCCTCCTCCTGACAACAGAACACTCTCCTTTCCAAGGGGACTTATTCTTGTATGGTTGTATAAGAAGTTGCTGGTCAAAGGCTGTGGGAAAAGCCTGGGAGGACTATTTTTCTTCACGTTTCACGCTGGCATCATCCCAGATCCGCTCTACCCTCGTCGTTTGCAGACAGGGTCTACAGAGAATGAGACGGGCTATATATTCCTCTGGCCTCCATTTGAAAGGCTGATCACTAAATATAGACAGGGGGAGAATGCGAGCGCTTTTTAGCTCACCACTTCCAGTAAGCTGGAGAGGAATGCTGGTATATTTGTATTTTGAAAAGGTTAAGCTATTGAACAGCCAGCAGTATTTCAATTGTGTGTTTGTGTGTGTATGCACATTTTCAGATGGCCAGTTCAGCTTTGCTGATGTCCAGCTAAAGCTTTTGTGTTCTGTAATGTCTCTTCACACACCCTAGCCTTCTTTGTCTACTTAACCAGTGTTTTGCACATTATGTTTTCCTGGTATGTTACAAGAGAAGTAGTTCATCAGCCAGAGTATGGATGGTATAGACTGACATTTGTTCCATTTTAATAATTACTCGCACAAGCACATGCTGGGAGCCCCTTTTAAGACAATTACATTATATTTGGTGGATCCAATATAATGTAATACCTGTGTTGAGCTGATATTAAAATAAAGCATTTGTCAAAAGCTAGCTGCCTTTTGAAACAGAGTACAACATGTTATTCCTTCAGGTTATCATAAGAAGTTCCATATGTAAGCTCACGGTGTACCATTCGTGTGTTCCTTGTTGCTCAGATAAATTTGCTGCAGGGAACTTGTTAAAATGTGTGATCGGCATGTTTGTTTGAAGGATTGGTTTCCTCTTTTGAACTCTGATGCATGAGGTGTTTTTACACACAAGTCTGTCACCGTCTCAGCAGTTTTCTTCATCCCATTATTCTCAGAAAAACTCTGACATTTAAAGTTGTGAGTCTAGCAAATACAGAAGAACAAAAAATATGCTAACACACACAACAAACAAAACACAAGAGGCTGCAACTTTTAATCCTCAGTTTGTGTGCAGCTCCAAATGCTGGACATCGCGCCTCAGGCTGTCCGTTGGGAAATTAATGTCTCAGGTGCAAGCTGAGACAACCCCGAAGATGTCATCAGAGTTATTGTTTCAAACTATGGAAAGTTCCCTCAAGAGCCATACAGGGATTATACAACGGCTTTCACAGGCTGTGTAATAGTCAGGTAGAGTAACCTGAACTTGGTGTATAAAATTGGTGGAGTCAAGTGCCAATTTAAATGCATGAAGGCACCTGTTTCAGTGTATCCTGTATGTGTGCTGAAAGTCGTCACTCCAGTTTCACTGTTGCTTTCATTACACGTGTTGCAGATTTAACGCTGTCAATCAGGAGCTCTTTCTTAATTCTTTGTTCAAAACCACTGAACTTGAAAGCGCTTGTATTTTCTGCATTCATGCTATAATTGCCTGCTATGCATCAGACTTTCACTTTATAAAGCAGCAAAATGGTGTGTACTTTGTTTAAGGTTTGAGTTAGGGACTGCTTTAAAGCTTCGACAAAGAATCCACGTGCGTCTTTGTGTTTTTGTTACACTTCCTTTCTCGGCTAATCTATCTGTGGGAGGAGGATTTAAGAGAATGTGAGAAAAGAGACCCTGCGTGAATGTGTCTACAGAAATTTAAGTGCCTGCTAATACATTTGCTACTGATAGGAATGCTTTCGTGAATTACCATCTGTTATATGTCAGCGGTGCTTATCAAAATTAAATTCTACTTAATTTTGCAATTAGGGTCTTTAAGAACATCTAATTCTTTGTCCATTTTGTTAGACAAACACGCATCAGTGATAGGATGCCTACATTCATTAACCTGCCCTCCCCTTTCTGTCCGTGGAACAAAGAGCTCTTATCGATTTCCTCAGGAGAGCAGAGTGTAAATCCTGGGCACATGGTGTGTGTCAATAGAGAGCGACGGTATAACTTGATATGCTTGATGCGGCTTGTCGTTTCATTAGCTTCTCCCTGTGACTCTAGAATCTAAAGTTTTTGTCTATCGGCCATGAAATCCGTCCTGTGTGCAGCTGAGCCCTGAATCCATTACTTGAATGAGTGCAGCCTTTGTATTTATAAACCTTCTCGTTAAAAGTGCCTGATCATTTTAATTTAGGCTTCGATTGAGTATCTAACGGCTTAGACATCCAAAGGCTATTCCCATTAAGCTACACTTTCAGCAGGTGGCAGTGTTTCCCCTCACTTCAACGTGACCGCTCTCATGGTTTGTCTGCCTTGTTTTTGCCACTCCTCGTAGAAGTGGGCTCAGCAGCGCGTGGAATCGCTCGTTCCAGTGGTGGCTTGAATATGCGAGCTCTCCTGTTTAAATCTAGCACAAGTAAAAACTTCCTTAGATGGCACATTTTAGTGGAAACTGGAATGCTTTTGTAGAAATTCGTAGATGTTGAAACCGGTCATCCAGTCAGGGGTTTCTCCTGGTCTAGCTGAGCTCACACAGATACAGCTGAGGTAGCAAAGGACCGTGATGTGCTCGGCATGCAAGCTGATGTGTATCTTGAGTCCTCGAACGACAGTGTATTGATCTGTATCAGCGTTTGATCAGTAAGTCAATCTGACAGTCTGTGGGTGATGTTTGCTCAGAATGACTGTTTGAGCAAAACTGGGAGGCGACTCACTTGTAGGGGCTCAGTTATCTCATCCTCTCGCTTGTGTTATTTCTCCGTTATTCGTTTCTTTTATTTTGACATCACAGCTGTTGTTCTCCCTTCACAATAAAAGGTAATGCTCTGTCCGTGGTGCTGAAACCTTCGGAATCTCAAAGAAGTGAGGACAGTTTATGATCACTCCTTTTCAAACATGCTCCATTTGTCATTTCTCCACTTCCCTCTTTCTGCTGCCTCTTGGTCCCAACCACCTTTTTTTTTTTCTTTCTTTTTTTACCCCCCCATACATTCACACCAGCTCTCGCTCTTCCTCCCTCTTCCACTCGCACTCTCGCTCACTGTCTGGTTTTCCCGCCCCCTCCGTCGTTCTCTTTCTTTCTCTCTCTCTCTCCCGTTCTCTCTCAGTAAGCCGTTTACTCTGCTTTTCATCCGGCGGGGTTTTTACTTCTGAATAGAATGACCTTCCTCTTTCTCCAACTCTCCCCTTTTCACCCATTTTCCTTTGCTTAGTACATTGATATTGTCCTGCAAAGTCTGCGGGAAAAATACAAACAAGATAAGGCACAGTCTCCCTCCTGTAAGTACACTGCTTTTCTTCCATTTATGTGCTCAGCAATGTGTGTGCTTGTGATTGTGTGCATACATGTGTTAGTCCAGTTAGGCTTGTAAGGTGCTGCTGTGTATTTATCTGGCATTATATGTGTTTTGCATGATTTGCATTGGATAAATCATAAACAGTGTCTTCAATTTCAATGCTTCAGTGTTAATTTTTATCTGCAATGAAACTGTTAAAGTAAAAAGAAAACTATTTCATCGCTGGAGAATTATTACGAATATAAGGGTGTGACATGTAAACACGTTTCTTCATCACGCTAAATTGGAAACACTGAATCTTAATTAATTCACTGCTGTATATTGTTTAGAGTGATTGGATCTCTCTGAGCAGCGCAGAACGCTCAGATTAGAGGGCAGAGTATATAATGTGTGTGTTAGTTTTATTACACCAGCCTACGTGGCAATAAATTCACACCGAAAACATTCACAGTAGCCCCGGATTCCTTTCCATCAAATGCTTGCATCAATAGATTCATGACTCACAAATGAGTCGGTATGATGGTGGTACAGTGATTTGTCAATAAAGTCATTTTGTTAGTCTTATTCTGTAGAATAAAGTCTCTTTCTTGTCATGGAAAATATTCACAACTACCTTATTACTCAAACTAGAGCCAAAAACTGCATTGCGAGGTATTTTATCAAATGCAAACAAGCAAGGTCTTAAATTACTTTTATTTTAGGATATTATGTAATCTATATTTATATATTTTTAATTCATCTGCAGCTGCTTCATTTGCAGTGGGATCTATCCTGCGTGACGTTTTGCGCTCACGAACGGATGTTATGAAATGACAGATGGTACGCTTATCATCTTCATCAATTAGTTCTACTGCGGCTGTGTATTGAATCGCCTGTCCTTGTTTGTCTTGGCTGTAACGGCGTGTGCCGGCAGAGGTCGATTTGCGAGATCAGCTCAGTCCCCAATGACGAGTGAGCTGGAGACAAAGGGATCAGAGTCAGATTCAGTCTTGTAACCTAACAAACACAACGGAAGCCAAGCTCTTCACGGAGATCATAAACGGTGCCGCTGTCCAAATCGTCAACCAGCCAAAAATGATACACTGGCTGCTCTTCTGTCTGGTTTTGGGGGTTTTTTTTCTCATGTTTTTCTGCCATATTTAACTTCTTTCCACCTTATCTGTCTCTGTAATCTTTTGGGAGTGCACCAGGAAGGTATCCCTGTGAAATCAAATCTTCACTGTCTCATATTGCATAGTGGGCAGTGATTTACTTCCTCTATGAGCTGCACTTCCCTCCCATCACTGCTGGTCATGCTGACACATTGATTTTGGAGTTACTTGTCACCTGTTTCATCTCCCGCTGGTCTGATTTTCTCTTTGAATCTCCCCTGTGTCAGTGTTGTTTTTGTTTTTCTTGCAGCAAACAGTTGAAACCAATCAAGCCCATTCTCATGTTTCTACTCAACCTGTTTTCAAACCTGAAACCGCCTGGCATTTTCTCCTCCTACATCTACATTCTCAGCTTCTCTCTCTCTATCTCTTCATTCCTACCTTCCTTTTGTTAATGTATTTTCAGAAGTCAGGTAAATATTTCCTTTGTAGCACGCATGTTTAGTGGACCCTAAATCCCCCTACTAGTAGGTGACTGCTGTCTAGACAGAACAGGGTTGGCACTTTCCTCTTGTCTTTATATGCTTAGACATTAAAAACTGCTTTCTTGGCCAAACATGCTGCTTTGGGTCTTCTGCTGAGGTTAAATCACAGACAAGCACATGCTGCTTTCTGCATGTTTTAACACGCTCTTCCTGCTCTTATGCTGCTGAAGTGGTTTGAGAAAGACACGTTTTACAGTCCTTTTAAACCTTTAAGCCTTCAGAGTCTTAGTGTTTCTTATTCAATCTTGAACTGTTTTTGGCTGCCAAACTGTAGCAACAGAAGTCCTGTAAGTGTTCATTTTGCATGTGATTTTGATGTCGTTTTAGTCTTGCTATGTTACATTTTTTTTTTCTTTCTTTCATGTTTTAGTCATTTGATTTTGTGAGTGACGTGACGGTCACTAATGTTTATTTTTGATATTTTTAAGTTCTCTAAAGGCTGCAAGGTGGCTCGGTGGTTAGCACTGTTGCCTCGCAGCAAGAAGGTCACCAGTTTGGGTTCTGGTGAGGACACCCGGGATCTTTCTGAGTGGAGTTTGCATGTTCTCCCCGTGCAGCGTGGGTTCTCTCCGGGTTCTCCGGCTTCCTCCCACAGTCCAAAAACATGTTGAGGTTAATTGGTGATTCTAAATTGTCCGTAGGTGTGAATGTGAGTGTGCTTGGTTGTCTGTCTCTAAGTGTAGCCCTGTGATAGGCTGGTGACCTGTTCAGGGTGTCCCCTGCCTTCACCCTGAGTCAGCTGGGATAGGCTCCAGCCTCCCGCGACCCTAGTGAGGATTAAGTGGTGTATAGATGATGGATGGATGGATGGATGGATGGATGGACAGATAAAAGTGTTGCCATCTTTGATTTGTGTCAAGGTGAAGGTGTCAACTTTATACTAGACTCTAGTGGTTCATGAAATGTACTTCAAGTGTGACTGGATATTTGAATCAAGCAGTTTCTTGAAATGTGACGAGTAGGGATTACTTGTTAAAGCAAGTAATTTACCACATGCAGATCAGAGTTCATAGAGCTGAATATATCTGGAAATCTGCAGCGACCACTTGTTTGCGAACAGCCTCTTTTGCTAAATATGTTCTTTTGCGGATTGTGTGTGGGTCAGTGTTTGTGTCTTAACATGTTTGGGAGTCTAAGCTCGGATTTTGTCATTTACATGCGTGTGTTGGTATTAAACCATTAAGTCTATTGTGATATTCTTATAGCATAGCTTTAACAGGATAATGGAATTAGCGGATCTATAAATTAAACTTGACTACATACAGTCAGTAGATAGTGGAAGAGCTTTTTTGAAAGACTGTATTGTTGCTGGGTCCTCGCTGTATTACCAGTATTATGGTGCCATCCTTGGTTGTTCCAGGATTTATCTGCTCTGTGTGGCTCCAGTGTGAACACACTGACCTGCTATATGCTGCATGAAACCTGAATTCATTATTAACCTTGCATTGTGTCCCAGTCGGTGCACACATTTTCTCCTTGCCGTGCACTCTGTAGCTTTTCTGCTTTATCAGCAGCAAGTTGAGAAACCGAGAACGCTGATTTAGGCAGGTCATTAAAATATAAATTAACCATTGTTCGGGGCGGTCAGCTGGGACAATAGTGGTTCAGTACTCCGTTTTCCATTTCCCCCCTTTTTTTTTTTTATCGTCTTACGGGATTTCAGTGTCGTCACACCTCTGTTTCACTGGTCAGGTGAAACTGTTTGGGCCAGCTGCTGCTCTTTCCTCCACAGCTGTACGAGTGGGACTTTCCTCACAGCTCTACAGTCCAACACTGCAAATTGAGTGTTGTTTTGCTGCTTTTTAAAGGGCACCACGGTTGGAAGCCCAGTTGTCTTGTTTGTTCTGCTAAAGACAGTGAGAGATGGACAGAAAAATCATATATGTTTTAATGCAGTACTCTTTGCAACCAAGCTCAACTGAGTTTGACAGGAGAAGCTATTAGTGCACACCATGAGAATAAATTCATTTTGGTAGATGTGTGAGGTGTATGGTGCATAGATTCCCTTCAACATTGATTAAACTTAGCAAAAATGTACATATTTAGAAGTTTATTCCATGAAAATAATCTCCTCCCTGCTCTCTCCAATCACACCTCTGCAGCTCGAGAACACCAGCTCACCTACTACTCTGCTCAAACACTGTAGAATAGTCTACACCACATAATCACAAGTTGACATATTGCAGTAATTCAGCCATATATGTTGGAGCAGGAAACCACTTCTGAAGAATGGTAATGATACAGAAAGCCGGAACAGGATTGGTTCCTTCGGTTTGATGTCTGTATTCGTGTTTTTGAGACGGTCATCAATATGCTATAGCTTCAAGGCTGAAATGCTCAGTCGTGGGGTTGGTTGCTTATTTCGTGCATAATGTGTCTACTTGCATATAAAAGTCACCGCATGGACGCGTTACAATTTTTAAAAATATGTTTTCACCAGAGGGGTTTTTTTTTAATGAATAGTCAATCAGAAAGTGTCAGAAATAATAATAATAAAAAGGGTGGAACAGCTTTGACATCTTTTCAATATTACAGCTTCAAATACCTAACTATATGATGAACAACATGTTTTTTGTCCCACTGTTATGACTAGTCTGACTTAATGATGACAAATGTGGGCGTGATGGAGATGATGTGAAGACTGTTTGTAGGTATGAATACTTCTGTTTATTCACCTCACAGCACAATACTTGACACATGGTTCAGTATTACCCCAATATTTTCAGCAAAGTCTTGTCCTTCATTTCCCATTACTGTTTATAAATCATCTATTTTTCATCTTAGGTATGAACATTTCTGAAGGCTTGTGCAGTTAAGGCATGGTTGTGAACCTGTGAGATAACAGTTGAAAGGAGAGAAGTCAAGTGGTCTGACTGTTGTAATGGCACATATACATTACAACAGCACGGACTCACATTACAGGAACGTCTGTAATGAGATGTGCATTACAACAACTTTGAGGTCCATGTTGCTGTAACGCACACCAAAGGCTTGCATTGCAGCAACATGGACCGCCACGAATTTAGCCACGACAAGAAAGGGAACCGATCCGAGCACAAGTGTACCAACACCAGGACTTCACAGCATGCACGAAGCACAGCGGCTCAGTGTTTTGACAAATACCCCCTGATGATAGTTTTGTGAAATTCTACAGGGAAATAGAGGTGCCTGTTGACTGCTAGAGAGAGATCAGGTCACGCAGTGCGATAATGAATCACGCTAGCACAAAAATAATCCTTCAACGGCAAGTTTGGATGCCGAAACGTCCTTTGCTGACCTTAAGCCTGTTAAACTGTACATTCAAGACAAGTACCACTGAACTGAAACTTCTCTTTTAATGAGCAGCGGTAAGAAAAAAATACAAAAAATAAAAAGCACAGCTCAGTCTGCAGCTCTGCTCAGCAGCCATGGAAACATTTGGTTGAGCTCTATGCTAATAAAGATGGTTTATTAACATCCTGAATGTAAATTCGGTTTTTAAAATTTAGGATTGTCCGGGCTTAAAAAAGATCCTGAGTAGGGACGTGGAAAATATATTTTACTCTTGTTTTTTTATGAATCAGACACTCAAGGAAATCAAGGCAGTTTTTAAAGGTTTTCTCAGAAGTGTGTCAGACAGGATATGATGGTCTGCGTGCAGTCGACACATTGTTAGAGATAATGATAGAGCCTCTTACACAGGATTTCTGTTCTGTTGAGAAGATTATCTCGCTAACTTCTGGAGTGTCTGCATTTGCATACGAATAAGATGCATTTATTTTTAACTACTATTTCTTCTACCTGCTTCAAGACATGAGTCGAGATATTTTTCTTTTCAAAAGTTTCAACACACAGAGCTACTAACGGTGCCGACACCAGCAGCTGCCGTGCAAAGATGCTACCTGAAGTTTATTTGTCAGACATGACTAAGTGCACGTAGGGCCGGATGATTCATCGCCCTGGTGTATTGAGAGTCAGCTGTAATTTCACTCTGCTGCGTGCGACATTCATATGAAGTGTCTGTTTGCGATTACTAAATCATTAAGTTGATGCATGGTCCTCTTACTCTAAGTCGGTGTCGGCTGACGCAGGAAGCAATTACTCTTAACTCTCACATTTGTGGTTAATTAAGGATCTTCCACCTCCTTTGGATAAGCGGGTTGTCATTGCCACAGGAGTGTCAGTGCATTAGGAGACCACAGTTTTGGCTTCACTGCAGTTTTTTTTTTTTTCTGTTTGTTTCTGCTTCTTACAAGCAGCACCAAAATAATATGATCCTTTGATTTGGATCAATAACATTTAAATGGCTGCTGCTGCTGCTGCTGCTGGAGTTAACGCAGACTAATGGTTTAATTGCTCTCGAAATCAGAATGAGACTTCTAAAATGTCATCTTTAAAGTATTTTTTTTGCCACGATGAAACAGTTCTCGCTCTTGAACTGGTTTTAATGAGCTCAGTACGTTCAGGCTGTGGAGGGTTCCTGTTTCTTAATGCAGTAATTGGCACAATGAGACTGTAGCTCAGGCTCTTCAAACATCATCTTTCTCTTTAGTTTGTCTTTTAGATGGTCTGACCTTCATACATCTCCAGCAAGTTAAAAATAAACAGGGAAACTTGGAGTTGAATTTCTCCTCAACTGAGATTTCAAAAGACTATCATGTGATATTTGGAGCAGCGTTTGTTTTACTCCAGATTGCAGGACTTTTTTAGGTAGCAAAAAAAATGGATCCTTCTCATGAAGATAATATAATATTGACTGCAGTTATCTTCTGTTCATTTCAAAATTTAAGTGCAGTATTATGTTTTGTTATTTGTCCAATGTAAGTACATTGATCAGCCACAACATTAAAACCGCTTCCAGGTGACGTGAATAACTTTGATCATGTCATTTAAATGCAGTGTTTTACTTGGAAACCTTGGCATTCATGTGGATGTTGCTTGGATATGCACCACCCACCTAAATGTTGTTGCAGGCCAGGCAAAGGTACTCTCCAACAGCAGCGACCTCCCCCCAATAAGATGGTCCACAAGCTTCTTAGTAACGGCTCAAGCCCAAGACTTAACCTGTCCTCCAACCTTTCCGGGATCCCAATCTGATCAAGAATCTGTGGGATGCGCTAAAAAAAGTCTGATCCATGGAGACTCCATCCTGTAACCTTCAGTACCCGAAGGATCTGCTTCCAAGGTCCCGGTGCCAGACACCATAGAACAAATTTGGAGGTCCCTCTTCCAGATGTTGTGGCTGATCGATGTAAATGCTTTGCTATATATATATATATGTCACGCATAATTATGTATTAATACTTACATTTAGTAGCTAACAATGTGAAATCAAATACAGTAGCTTGAGAACATATTAAGCTATGAAAGATTACATTTTAGTCCGATTAACAAGCCATTTAATATCACAAGTGACTCTGGTAATTGCAGTTAAATCCATAATTAATACTGGAGATATTAAATCAAATTAAACATTTATATCACACTATTCATGCATAAAATCTGGCTTAAGTCGCTTCACATTCAGAGTGATGATTGAAAGCCAAAGCATGTTTAAATAACTTCAAAATGCATCTAAGAAGATGCGTCATATCGCACAAAGCCAGCTGTTTTCACCGGTGAGATCTGGCCCTCTTATCACGGTTGAACATAACTGTAGCGAAGAAATGAAAATGAAGGTCAAGTATGAAATTAATTGTTGTTTCATGCTTCATTGCCCTCAAGAACATGCCCCGGGACATTTAGACGGCGTTATTTATTTACAGCCCAACAATTTTTCTTGGTCAGCACTTCTTTCACCTCACTTCCAGCCTGTAGCAGCCCTCCCCCCCGTTACCTGTTTCTGCTGTTATCAGATGTTTCTACAGAATCACTGCAACAAAGATATTACAGTAGACAGGCTCCATATGATACAGCAGCAGGGTTTTTAATCAAGGGAATAACTCAGGACTGTACAGTACAGTAGCTGATTTGCACAGCTGTTTGCATTTTACTCGCGCTGTCACCCCCATGGAAGAAAGAATTGCTGTTGCATCATGAAACATTTACAGCCTTTGCTTTTCTAGATATAACACCACTACACAGAGAATAAGTAAATAAGGAAATTAAGATAGTTTGGACGTTCATTTTGTTATGATGAGTATTTAGAAAAGAGATGGGTTTTAGAAATGGCAATGAAAAGTGTACTGTTTAGTGGTAAACCATCTGTGATTTATTGTAAAGCTGCACAATATATTGTTTCAGCATCAACACTGTGATGTGCACATGCGCAGTATTCACACAGCAGCGGTGCAATGGGAAGTAAGTCACATTAACTCCAACACATCATGTTTCATCATCTTACAACTTTTTCCCTGCATGATACAAAAAGAAAACTTTTCTTATTTAGCACGAGTGATAAACAAGAGCAGTCTGTCTGACAGAATATAATTTGGTAAATAAATGAGTAACAGTAGAAAAGCACTGAAGATGATGATTTGGCTACAAATAGACCCTTCAGTTGTATTTGAATATTTCAGCGACAGAAAGGATGATTTTCACCACAAACAGTGTCTCGCAGTTTTTTGCCGCTACACAAGACAACAAAATACATTTGTTTGACCATTTAAATCAGTGCTGGAAAGCCAGATCTGAATGCCAGTTAAAGCAAAAATGATTCTGGATGCCTTTGCCACCATAACAGCATATGAAAAGGTTACAAATGACTAAATAATAAATGGAGTAAATGATTCTTTCCAAACAGGATTTTTCAAGTTTTCCAAATTCTTGGATTTAAGAAACAAAAACACCAAAATATTTTTCAAGTATTGTGCAGCCCTAATTTAGCAACAGAGTATGCATGACTACCTCTACGAAGCATTACGATGTGATTCTGTTGTAAATATCTTGTATGTTGATTAATTGGCTGGTTCTACCGAGAGTAGATGTAACATGTATTTTCACAGAAATCCACAGTGAACAGAAGGGGCAGAAAACTGGTTCAGGTGACCAAGGTGACCTTGATTTACAGTTCAGTGTGATATGTGCACTGGCAGTAGCACAAAAATGACAACCTTCACCCACTTTGAGAAGGCAGGAGTGAGGATTGTTATTGCAGCCCAGGCGCTGCTCCAGTATGAATTCTGCTGTTATTGGTACAGTGACACTGACAGAGAGGTCAGATTTTAAGATTTCTATCAAGAGCTGATAATCAGCGCTATAAAAAGATTTGGGCAGAGGGTAACACCACAAGGATTTATCAGTCAGTAGGAGAGGAAATAGGCATTTTATTGAAGGATGGTTTCTTTAAACTTCACACCTTTGGTCAAGTGGCACTACTCTGAGTTTATCTGTAATCTTTTCATCCCTCGTGTCTCATTATACATTTTTGAACCCACATAGCCCTTACTTAATACCATCTCTGCTGCTTCCTGAAATTGTTGACTTTTGCCGTCAAGCTACCAAAGCAGCAGGCAGCGGCGGGGAGGGGGGTAACAGAGAGGAAGCAATGCATTCCGGTCTTAGTTATGTAGATGACTGCTGGCTGCTGAGTCCTATCTCCTCTCTGCTTCACTCACTCACTCGCTCGCTCCCTCCCTCCTTCCTCCCTCCCTCTCCAGTCTGCACTGCACTGAGAGAAGCATGTGGAGGAGAATTGTAAATGTGCCGAGCTTTGTGAATGTGTGTATGCACAGGGCGTGCGTGCTTCTTGAAGACAGGGAAGCAATGCAGGAGAGGAGATAGGAATTACAAGAGGGGGCGCCTGCATCGCTCCCCACATCCTTGTATGTGTGCACTGTGCGTGTGTGAGTATGCACGCATGTGTGTGCACGCTGCAATGCTGAACAGGGAAAGTCGCTGCCTCTGCCCCCCCCTCGCTGGGATTATGTAGCGGCCCAGGGCAGCGTTGCGTCTCAGGGAGCGTGGAGTGGGATCAGGCCTGCAGAGAGTGGGATGAAGGGCCGCAGCTGCTGGGAGTCGGGGACGGTCCGCTCCCTCTGCAACTCGGGCTGCCTGAGTAAACTCAACCAGGGTCAGTACAGTTACGGCTAAAGCTGCAGCACAGGAGCTGTCACTCCTCTCCATCTGTCCAACGACAAAAGCTTCCTACCATCCTACCATCTCCTCCTTATCGCACGTCTGAGAGGTAGCTGTCATCCCTCCATCCGTCTTCCTCTCGCTCTGGCATCTATCATCTGTCACCTTGGTTGCTTACATTTCTGCAGCTTCTTCAACAACGCAGCGCCTCACGCTGTAAAAAAAAAAGAGCAGTCTGTCCTCTCCCTCGCACTCTTCGCTGCATGCAGCCTCCTTCCCTCTTTCCCCTCTTTCTCCCGTGCTGCTCTCGCTCGGACTCATTTCCTCTCTCTTCTTTACGCCTGCTCCACCTTACATTTGCATATGGATGAGTCGGAGCCTGCCAGGCCTACGTGTTGTGTTGGCAATGTGTATCTGTGCGCGCATATTATGAGGGTAGAGTTCATTGCACCATCAGAAACTGTAGAATGGGATGTGCTGTGTATCCCAGGGTCCTAGAACCTGTTTGTTAATATACTGTAGTGGGGTCGGGAGGACAGGAGCTAATTATAACAGATAATAGAATTTTTTGCACTGTACACTTACAAGAAATATTACTCTGTATAGCCTAGTAACCAAATAGTAAGGAATTTTGCACAGAACAAATCAATATTCTATTACTGCTCATGACAGGTTAATGTCCTCCTGTAAGCTGTAGTTCATGTTGTCTGTATATGATTATGTTGTTACCTTTGGTGCAACAATGATAAATATGTTAGCTGTGATGTTTTCCCCTCACTGTCTCTGCCCATTCTACTGTGTCTTTCCACTTCTCTCACTTCATCTATTGTTTTCTTGCCCGTGGCTGAGTTGGACAATGTGGAGTTGAACAGCTGTGCTCTTAAGCCCTGGGCTCTCCGTCTCCTCACTTTGCCTGTTTGTTCACTGAAATGAGGTTGGCATAGGTAGTGCAGCCCATGCTGTTTTAGGACTTACTGTGGTCTGTCATAGTAGGCTTCTGCACATTGTCCTCAGTGTTGGGATGCGATGAAATTACTAAAAGATCACGAGTCAGAACCAGATGCCAAGTCTTTGAGTCCAAAAAGAATCCTCCAGAGACGTACTAATACTATTCACTGTTCTCTTGTGGTGTCAGGACATAATGTGATGAAGCAGCCCTCATGAGAACCTCCTGTATATTTATGTTACAATATTCTGATATGAAAGTGCTTCTATCTTGTTTTCTACTGGTATTGCCCAATTTTTTAGACACAGTTAGCTCGACATTTTAATGTTTGTTATAGAAAATGCAGCTGACATACTGCAGATGTGAATTTAATATGTTTTGATACAAAAAGCGAGTTTCATATTTATGCAAAAACAACAACAACAAAAAAAAGCTCAAGTCAGCTGGTTTGGATTGTGTGGAAGTGTTTGGATGTGATATGTGATTAAATGTGAGTAGTAAAATACAGAATCATGCAGCTACTTCTGATTTATCAAATTAGCTCGTAGATAAAAAAAAAATGTTGTACAACTTTAAAACAAAGGACTTTTATTTGACGCATCATTTGGGAAAGCAACCACAGGGCTAAAAAAAAACAACTACAAAATCACAACGACTCTGGTGTTGTCATTAATTTGTGATTTCTACACAGCTTTATCTACATCAACTTCTTAACTGTGTCGATGAGCACACAGATACACAGATAACGACAAAAACTACTGTTAAGTTGAAGCTTTAAACCTCTCAGTAAACTGGAGAGCTCACTGTTCACACCAGGACACCACTGCAAAACACAACAAAGCAACCTATATAATAAGATGCATTACAGTGTCCTTGCCATGATAGAAAACTCTGAAAGGCGTGTTATTGTCACTGTCATGAAGGCTGTGCTCTAGTTTGAGGCAGCAATTGGGATTTGTGAACAAAGAAAGCAGCGTAAGAAACAGTCCATTCATTCCTCAGTGTAAGGATGAATTTTTAACGCAAACAAACCTGACAAGCCTCTGAAACTTCTAATTTAAATGGTCATGTATACGCTGTATTCTTGTAAAATAAATGATCAGAGCACAAATAAAGCAGCCGCAGAGAATGCCTCTTGTACTGTATTACTTCCCAGAAAGTGCCTGCAGTTTTGCCCTTGTGCAATAATTCACAGTCCTCATTTTTCTCCTGGCATTTTTGCCTGTATTCCGATAGTGCAGTGTAGACAGACAGGAAATGTGGGGAGAGAGGGAGCAGGGGAAGGACATGCAGTAAAGATCTAGATGGCTGGGAATCAAACCCTGCTGACAGCGTTTGTACTCCTGTGGTATGCTCCCTAACCTCCCGGCTGGTTTTTATCTGTTTTAAATGATCATATATTGAACCATATCCTTAACCATGGGTCTTCGGAAATTATCTGACAATGAAATGTTTTTTTTACTTAGTGGAAATTTGTGGTGCTGCTGTGATGAAGAGAATTACTGTAAGTGGATTGTTGACATGGAAAAGCTCTTTTGCAGCTGCACAGCCATGTGAGATTCCACATCAGTTTGATAATCAGTTGTTATTAAACCATGTGTGTCTCTCTGAGATTGTTCCTGTTGAAGAAGAGAGAAAGAAAACTGTGCCAGTTTTCACACAGCAGACAGTTTACTTTTATCCCTCCCGAGATGCACATAGCCTCTGGATGACAACATCCTCTGTGTTCTTGGGTTACGCTGACTTTTTAATAAATCTTTCTAGATTATCAGATTGTACAATCAATGGCAGTAACAGTGAGTTCTTCATCGCTATGAACGCTCAAACCAGGGGATGAAAATGCTCATTTAACTGTTAAAATGAGCATGCAGAGTTTTGTGGTGTGTCGTTGCAGTGTTTAGTATGAGATGGGATAACCAGTGAATTAAAGCAACACTATGCAACTTTTGCTGAACAGCGGCAACAGCGGCCACAGGTGGGAATTACACGATTCTGTGTTCTAAGCAAAGACTGTATAAAAGATGGACGTAGCTACCGTGACGTCACCCGTTGGTTTCTGCACTGAGAAAATGAAGCCAGGGTTTTGCTACTTCCTGGTTGACATCTTGGATTTTTGGGCCAGTGACGCAAAAATCGTCGGAGGGGGGCGGAGCCATAGGAGCAGCGATTGGTCAGACGGATTGAGAGGCGGGCCCTCTCTGTCCGCCCACATTTACCGCCTTCTGCTGGCTTCGTCTGTATCGTCGCTGCCGACTGTCAATCAAGCCAGCCACGCCCCTTGCCCTGCAAAATTTTGACGATTTTTAAAAAAATCGGTATTGATTTATTTTCAGATTGGCCACCTGATCTCTGGATTTGATTATAAAAACTAATAAGAAAAAAATCCTGAGCTGTAGGAATGCGGTATTTCGTGATCTGTGATAACTTCTTTTCCAGTTCAAATCTATGGGAGCCAGGGCTTTTTGGAGCCAGCAGCTCGTGGATGTAGGTTTTTGACACTTCCGGGTTGGCTTCATTTTTCAGGGCCGGTTGCTACGTCCATGTTTTATACAGTCTATGGTTCTAAGCTTGAGTGCCAAACATCAATTCTTATACAAAAACAAAAAAAAATCATCATTTTTGTACAAACCAGCAATTTTACTTTCCACAGTGATAGGCAACTTAGCCTTACATGTTATTCAGTGATTAAAACTCAAGAGTTTACACATCAATGGCGAAAAAGTAATTCAAAACTACCAGCTCAGCACAGTTTACCAATAAATAATAGAAGCCAGTGTTATTGTTATATTACCAGTTGAGTGAAGCCGATGCTGTCTTATTCCACTGAAATGTCCAGCTAGTGGCTCAGCCTTTGAAATAACCTGCCTTGACTGCTAACAAGCAAGTGCAACAACACAAAACAAGCTGGCTAATATGGCTTAACTAGTCCAACAGCAAAAAGGCCAGCTCACCATCTGTCTAGCTGGCTTTTTTTTTCTTTTTTGCTAAGTGAAGAAACAGGAGTTTTACTCTCGCCTGACTTCTCTCCTAGTCGCTCTTCCTTTTGCCCTTTTCAGCTTCCTTTGTTGTTCGGTCTGTTCGGCTCTATCGTGATGCCCATACTGAAAACCATCTTCTTCTTTTTTCCGTTTTGTGGCAGGTAGCAACCAGAGTGAAGGTGATCTGTACTGAAAACATGTGCATGATGTAGTGCTGTAATAGGGTCACATAACAGGGTCGTACCCACTCACACAAATTATGTAGCGCAAGAACAGCCATTTGAGGTGTGCTGAGGGAGTGAAAGAGAAGCCATTCCCCATGTTAAGAGTTAGTGCACCGTCAAAATGATTTCTAAGCTGTTATTTTAAGATAAAATACCTGCATAATGCTGTGTTAAATATTTGACAAATTGAGGCGTTTTATCACAATAGTGCAGAATACAAAATACAAATATAGTTTTGTGTTAAAGCAATACTGATATTTGATTTACAACACCGCCCATGTTGACTTTTACAGTTGAAGATATTACAGGGAGAGGTACTTTAGGATAAAGAGCATGATAGCATCTTATCTAATGGTTAATATCCCCCTAACAGCTACAACAAGTACTTAGATTAATATGTTTGAAGGAATATGCTGTCAGAAGCTAGTATTTAAAAAGGAATCAGTACATAAAAGACAAGGAAACAGTCAACATTGTGTAAGTCAAGTTGTAGTCTTTAGGATTTCTGTGCTGGTTGATTGGGTGACGCTTTGGTTGTCTTGGTGTATTGCCAGTGATTTAATATGGCATTATTCAAGATACAGTCGTGACTCGATAATCTGACCCTTAACAATCTGAAAACCTCGGATAACGGTGTATTATCTGATTTAACAATCCGACAGATTGGCTACGTTCAGACTGCAGGACTTCATGCTCAATTCAGATTTTTTGGTGAAATCCGATTAATCCAATTAAATGCGACTTGTATGTGATCTCCTGTGTGAGCTTCATATGACCCAAAAGTGTCCCACATGCGTAGAAGAGGAAACAACGAGCGTGCTCAGTGTTTACGAAAGTAAACATGGATGGTGGCGCCGCCGCTGCCACCGCCGATGATGGAAACAGAAATGTGACCGCTGTCCTAAACTGGCATCAGCAGCCAAGTACTGCCTGTGCGTTCCGGCCACTTCCACCCCGTCGGAGTGCTCTGCCGGGGTGGAAGTGTCATCCACCCGACTGCACAGAATATTTGGATATTCATCATTAATTGGGCCTGAATATCCAGAGACCAGAAAGTGCTATTTGGACCAGCCCTACCGGTTATTATAACAACTATGAATAATAATCAACAACAAATCACCCTTCAAACATCAAGCCCTCCTTGTATCTCGACCTCCATCTTGACAACCGACAGCCTTGCTATCCGACATAAAAGAAGGTTTTACATTTAGTGTCAGATTATCAAGTCACGACTGTATTTGGAGGTTAAATTAACAAAACGGTAACACTGGATTGATTGTGTGCAAGACATGTTTATCGTACATGTATTTGAAGACAGTTGGAAACCAGCACGAGAATGGTGCACTCCAGCACTAGCAGCACTATATAGTGAGTTAATTAAACACACTCAACAGAAAAACACTGAATTTATATGAAAAAGGGTTGGATTTGATGAAAATGTGAAAGATTACAGCTTGAATAATAAATCATACTGCATCTGTAAGACGTGTTGCTGTATGCTGTTTACAGTGTGCATGTGTTCGTTAATGAGCGTCTAATTTAAAGTTGCCGTACGCAAGCAAATTACTTAAGACTGGGGACTATGTGCTGTGTTGGGGAAATACACCTGATACACTGTACTTCTGTTAATGAGACCAGTCTGTCAGAAGCATTTATTTTTTATATACCAGACCTGCTTTAAATGAGCCACAGTAGCGGTAAACACACGTTTCTCCTCTTCTTACAGCCTGAACAGCTGTTTGCATGCATGCTACTAAACAACTTGTGTATGTGAGCATGTATGCAGTTAATGGATGCTCATCACAGTTGTATGCATGGGTTTTAAGTGGGCTCATTACAATTTTGTAAATGTAGTGCACATCAGACAATGAAGAGATCACTGCAGATGGTTTCAAATAGTAAACACACACTTGTGATTCTCTGTACAGCAGCAAACTTTTTCATTACCGCAGTAATATCCTGAAACCCCGCCACAGTCACCAGACTTGTGTAGATGAACTCAGTTAGTATTCGGAGGTTGTAGGATAATTAATGACCTCAACCTTCAGACGGTAGTTATGCAGTAAGCCAAAGCCATTTCACTCTCACAGGTTTGATGCACCAGATGGGAATTTTTAAATTTACTCTGCATACCGGAATATAAATCTGCAGTTTAGCAGTCCGCAGGCTGATTGTGTTCCTTTTTGTCCATTCTAGCACATTGTAAAACATTACTGAATTAAAACTCAATGTTTAGCTGCTGCAGTTTGCTGTTAATCTTTTCTTTTGTTGTTTGCTGGTGTCTGAGTGTTCGATTGGATACACTGCCAGAGCCGGACTGCAGAGCTTCGGGGACAGTGATGGGTTGCACTGCACAGTTTCTCATTTGCTTGTGGAGAGCTGAGCGCTGTGTTACTGGGTTTAACCTGCTGTCTCCACGGTTTGTCTGCTTGTGATGCGTCTCAGGGGAGGTATGGAGCCAGTTAGCAATTACTGGCCAGGATTACAGTCCCATCCCCTGGGACGCATCCTCGCTCTTCATCTAGCTTGTTTTCTCTTCTTTTTCTGATATACTTCTCATTTCTTCCTTTTCTCATTCACACTCCATCAGAATAGTCACCTGCAAAACAGTCATCGCCACATCTCTTTGCTGTTAACTCTCTCTATGCTGGAAACACTGTGGTCTGTAGACTGCATGTGCATTAAGGCTGGCTAGTTGAAATCAATATCATGATAAGCATCAGGGTTTATTTCTATACTGATAAAAAAAAAAAAAAAGAGTATCACAATTGGGGTTACACTCATCAGCCACATCATTACAACCAATGACCGGTGAAGTGTACAACATTGATCATCTTTTCCTCCAATGCAGTGTTCTGCTGGGAAACCTTCCTGGTATTCATGTGGATGTCACTCTAACTGCTCTAAACAGAGTTCCAAACGAAACACACACCCAACGGCAGCAGAGTTCCTCAGCACAACAATGCTCCCCACCCCACTGCAAAACCTGCACAGGAACAACTTGGAGAACACAACAAATAGCCCACTGCATTGATCCAGCCTCCAAACTCCCCACATCCCAATCTGATCGAGCATTCATTGGATGCATTGGAGCAATTCCCGTTCACAGGGGCCCCACCCACAACCACAGGGCCCACTGCCAGCTGCTTATGGTCCGACAGGTCAGGGCTGTTTTGGTAGCATGGTTACACAATACAGATGGCTTTAATTTAGCATTGATCAATATGGTTTCTTTAGGGCCGATACTGGTGCTAATTTTTAATAATCAGAGACACAGACAACCAGTGTTTGAAACTGGTATGCATTTGATGCAAAAATGAATGAAATGAAAAAATTTAGCACAAACGTTTTTTGAGATTTACTTTTTTTGAGTTAAGAGAGAAACTTTTAGTATTTCCTCTGTCAGTGTTGATTAATTGGTTGGTGTGTAACCAATCAGGTAATTGAAATCACATTGACTGCATTAGAGCCCATAAAGTGCATAAAGTAGCACCATTTAATTTTTTTTATTTTTACTTTTTTTTTTTTAAATTATTGGGAATCAGTTTAGGAAATATCTGATTCTGATCATCAGAAAAAGGCTGAATATTGGACCTAATATTCAACTAGACTGACAATCAGGCAGTCCCCAGTTTGATTGCTGGGACTGATTGGTGTATGTATGCAAAAACAAAAATCTGTGCCCTCAAATTAATTTTAAAACTGATAAAGAATAGTATTTATTTATTTGGGCTAATCTTTTTACTGCATTCCTGTTTGGTTAAAGCCAAAGAATGCCAATCAAACTGATTTTCTTAGCTAACACCACATTATACTGTACATTACGTATTGTCTTGGATCATAAAACTATCTGCTGTTGTGAAACACTTTACAGCCCCCTTATTAGAATCCCAAACTTGCAAAAAAAATCTATCCAGGGACTTCAAAAAAATGATTTCAAAGGTGTGTTCTTTGCAAATACTCTGCTGACCTGCAGAAGTCCAGACCGAATCAGTCAAATTTTCAAGGATGAGAAACTTCTCTACCAATCACTGTGCGTGGTTTATACATCTACATGCTTTCTTCCTACATGCTTTCTTAATGTAAATATGGCTGTTTTTTCTCACACCTTTATGTAACCACAGTTTAAATTCATCGCGTGGGAGGTGAAAAAGATTTAGTCATGAAATATAACTCTAAGAATAAATACATATACTGCTGAACTATTTTCAGGGGAAAAAAAGACAATTTGGACAAAAAAAAAATGTTGAGCCAAAATCAAATGTGACTACGTTGAGGTAAAGTAAAACTGCCTCATGGCCACGCTGCAGGCTTTTTCATTCACTCCAGTCTGCAGCTCTCTGGTGATTGTGACGAGTAAATATATGTAAAGCTGTAACAAATAGTAGAAATAACAATAAGCTCTACACTGCAAAAAAAAACCTGATATATATATTCTTGATTTTCTGAAACTATTGTCCCCTCTAATTAGGGCGAGCAGTATGTTTAAATCCTGAGGGGTAGTACATTTCTCCCATGTTCTCGACGTGCTCGTCTTTCTGCCACGGGGTGATGTCTTGTCAGCCGGAGGCCTGGCTCCACTGATCTGACAGCCCGTCCTTAGGGACAGGCAGAGAGACGAGCCCTGACAGTGAGATAGCAGACTACAGCTCGCCCAATTACGTACTCCCACCGCCTGTTCTCAGGCTTTCTCCCTTTTCGACTCGCTCAACACTTTTGTGCTCAACGCTGAGATGGACAGTCAGGATGGAGTGAAGGACAAGAGAGGTTGTGCACATGTTGAGGAGCAAGAAGGACGTGTGCTTGTGTGCTGAGATGTTGTGATTTGATGAGTTGTGACCTCTTGTGTCTCAGCTTGCCTGAAACATTTCTGTAAATTTCATTATCTGAGACGGGGGATGCAGGAGTAGCTGCTAGAAACTGGAAATGGACTTGCATTTATGTTGATGCAGGGTGTTCTTCGAGGTGGGAGACTGTGGGGGAGGGACGGGAGGTATTCCGCCCTTGAGGCATGACTGGGGTGGTAATGGGCTCGTGGCCTTGCCTCATGGCATCGACTCCGCGACGAGAAGCTATCCGTCTACATCTGCTGCTGCGAGGAAAGGGGCTGGAGACGTTAGGGGCCGGCTGAGGCGGGAACACTGAGGCACAGAGAGCATAGATAGGCTATTTATTGACACGTGCTTTGTAAAAACCACTGTTCACCTGTTATTTCAGGTGTGAGCGATTGTCTAGTTGATAAAATACGCGTAGGCATCCTAAACTGTTTGCTTCTGCAGTGTTCAAACTTGTCCGGTGGTGCTTGACATTTTGTCAGTGCGAAATGGATCTGACTCCGTGAACGGACGGGACATTCCTGAAAGGCCATTTCTGACATACTTTGAAGAAAGCTTTGTGTCCTGCTTTCTCCGTGGAGGTGCAGCCTGTTAACAGAGAGGAGCCGATAGCCAAAAACCTGTGTTCTTGCTGCTCACAATTTGTTTCAATGCAGTTTTGGAGAGAGAATGGGTTTTGCAGACGACGCGCTGTAAGCAGAGTCCCTTCTAAACAAATATGCCTCGGTACATGTGACAGTTTATTTTTAAGTGGCATCACTTAGAGCTGCTGAACTCATTGGCAGAATGAGGGTGAATAATATGAGCAAGGCTTCACTGCAGTTCTGGAAACATCTTTGCTTAGCATTTCAGTTCACTCTGAAATGTCTCAACTGTACTTTAACATGTGAAACAATTACCCCCAATCAGTCAATCCACTGGTGTTTAAAATGTGCTCAGTGCTCTCCGTGCTGTCTCTCCTGTCCTGTGCTTCTTCCTGTTTTGTTTTTTTTTCTTCCTCACAGCAGCTCTGAAATGATCCTGATATTATTCAATCACTACTATGTAATTTCACACTTTCAGATGTGGATGTGAGGCAGAGCGTTAGGCTGAGTTTACTGTAGCTGCGTCAGTGGTGTCCTTGCCATTCAGTAACCTTGGTTTTCCGTCAGAACAGAAGATAGTCTCATGTTTTTGTTTAATTTAATTGAGGATGCTACTCTGGGTCAGTCTTTGTTCTTCTGCTCTTTACTTAAGTAGAACTTCTGAGATTTTGAAGAAAATTAAAGCTGAGATAGATTCCGCTGTGCTTTTAACAGCCGTACTGTAGTGTCGCCTCTCAACAAACCTTTCCTTGGTCCATGAAATATCAGCTTTAACATCAGACATTACTGTCTCCAAAGGGGTTTGTGAGTTATAACATTTATTCTGTATAACAATGGCCTAAGTCTGTTTGTAAAAAAGTTCCCTAATTAGTGTTTTTTGTTCATGTGTGATGTACAAACTTTGGTTACCACTGATTGGAAACTAGAGGAGTGAATCTAATCCACTGTGTTTTGGCCTTTGAAAAACGGTGCACTAATTGGCTTGACTTGACAATAACTGTTCAAAATTAAAAGTTGTAATAATTAGCCACGACCAGTAATGTACGTTCAAATTTAAAGTGGCGAACTCAGATTTTAGTTCTGGTAGATTCTGTCAAGATTTCTGGAGGCAGCAAAGGAAATGATTGTTGTTTTAATCAGGATAAAGGGGCAATAGTTTGCCTTTTTACAACCCTCTGTGTGCTGCTGTGATCTATTCTGCACATAACATAAGTCTGCAAACACCAGGTTGATTACCTTGCTGACAAGTTGGAGGTGTTCAGCCCGTCGCCTGCAGCTTGTCATCGAACAGATCTTTATGTAACACGACTCCCTGCAGTATTTCAAACTGATCCGGTGTTGAAAACTGACGAAAATGACTGCTGTCTTGTTTTGTTGATGCATTTTTGATGAACGTTGACAATAAATGCGAAGCTTACTGACAAACACGTCACATTTCCTGTGACCGCTTTGGCATTTCTCGCCAGTAAATGCCGCAGATGTTTGATTTACATGAGCAGTAACTTAGTACAGCATTTTCCCTGAATGTCACCACAGACACCCATACTGCAAATATATAAATATTGCAATACTTCAAGCAGTGGGCCGTGGGCTCAAACGCTAGTGTGTTAACTCATCCGGCAAAAGACATTTATTTAAGTAAAGATTTTTCAAGATTGACACTTTCAGCTGAGATATGCTTTTCTATTTATTCTACAAATTTAGCGTAAGGACAGTCAGCTGTCTTTATTTTTACTGTCTCCACCTATTTATTTACTTTCTGTTCACTGTAAAGAAACCAAATAAACACTGAAATCGATAAGTATATTTATGTGTTCAAACAATAAAATAACACAAAACTTGTCCTTACTCATTCTGTAGAATGTGAGACTCTTTTGTGTGACTAATTTTAAACTGGTGCTCAGATACAAATTTAATAAATCAAATATTGTTTTCCACAGGCTAATTGTTGCCTTGTGGGAGGAAGTTTAAAATTACACCAACTCACCAACTAACTTATCTGTTGAAAGCCGCTCTGCCATAGTCACGCTATATCAATTTAAAGCTTATTTCATTATCCTCCGACTCTCCCTGAACTTGCTCTTTAGCTTTCTCAGCTCACCTCTTTTCACTGCTTTCGTTTGCACTGCTGTCTCTCGACACATTCTCAAGACATTCCTCCGACTCGACGTCGTCAGCGTTTTCATTTTCCTCACCTGCTTTTCTCTGCAGCGATTTTACCGAAATTCAGTGTAATTTGATTCGTCCTCTATTTCTGTCCGGTAATGGGTACATGCTGGTGTCATTTTCTAATCCAGGCTTCCTTTCGGTTTTGTTGCTGCTGTACGGCTGCAGGGCTGACCTTTGGCTGGACTGTTTTTGTCTCTCCTTTCTAATGGCCAGACAGTTCTGTTTCTCTGAAAGCCTGTTCAGCATGTTTACACAGTACCTCAGAGGTTAGAGCTCTGTGACCTGTGTGTGTGCTGCGTCTTACTGGCTGAAGTTTTACCTTTGGGTGAAAATGGATGCCCAGGAATTCAAACATGGTGAGAGATTTTTATATTCTTCCCTTGTTTTGACATCGGTGTATGAGCAACACTGCTGACGCTATACTGTGGACTTTCAAAAAATCCACCGGCTCAAGTTGTGTGGTTGCTAAAGTGAGGGGATACGGCACCTATAAGTAACGACAAATTGCAGAAATGCCAAAGATGTGTTAAGAGACAAGTGAAGAGGCCATGCTGCTGGCTCAGTGAGGGTTTAGTTTGTTGTGCAGCATAATGTGATGTTAATATAACTGTGTTACCATAAGCACTAAACGCACAGAGGCTGATGATACTTTCACAGATGCTTGGACATAAACCAAACTGCTGAGGAAATTTAAAAATATGAGTTTTTGTGGCTTTAAGAAGTCACAGGAACTTGAATATTCAAACGTGGCACTTCATTCAACAGAGGCGGTGACATTTAACTTAAAAAGACAAATGTCAACCTCATGCTGGCACGAGATGAAAAGTCAGGTGATTACCAAAGTCATTAGGATTCATTCTTGCATTGTTTGTTGAGACATTTTTTCTGGTTGAGCCCTATGGGTAGCGTGTCTAAAAATCTGTTATTTGACCGATGAGATTATCAAATTCTTAACTTTGTAATATTTTTATTAGCCACATCTGTCTTTGTTATCATTCTGTTAAGTTAGCTGGTCAATTGAAACTTATTGAAAAGTTTCTATGTGCTAAATTCTTGCAATAGGACTTAAAAACACAAATAAGAATCTGTCTACATTATAATTGAGTGTGCTGCACAAAAACACTGTAATTGGAGCCTGGCTTTTGGATGTCCACAATTAGCTGGATTAGTTGAGTGTGAATATGTCACTGCTTGTTTCCCAGCGCTGCCGGACGCTCCAAAGGTCCCGGTCAAATCTGAACTCAGTACATGATGTAAGCATAAGACTGCCAGGCAATCACCATCCCCCAGGCGGAGATCCATGTTATGCTTGCATGGTGTAAATAGGTTTGACAGAGGTGATAGTCTATTCACTGCGAGGTCACAGCCAGCTGCCATGTTCTCAGGAGAAAGTGTTGCTGTGACGCTGCCTCTCACCAACACTGTGACAGTCTCTCCTATCAGCTACATAACAGACCTTTTCAGTGTGACAAAGCATACTTTGCATGCTGCGATGTAGAAGGCAGCAGAACAGCACTTTCCAGACATTAGAGCATTAGAGGGTCAGCAGGGTGGATTAGAGGGTGGGAAGACTTTCTCTCCTCTCTCAAACTTTTAACCTCGCTGTTACAGGAATATATTTTCCACGTCGAGATAAACAGTGTCCTTGTGCTTGTCCTCTTTTTCCTTCTTTTTTCGTGTGTCGTCCTGCCTCTCCTCCTCCTCCTCCTCCTCCTCCTCCTCCTTCCAGTTCATTGCACCTTGTCATGTGTTTTCTAAGCTTTAGCAGGAGCAGTAATATTATATGTCACTCCTCTTGTGTGGTTGTTATCGCTGTCAACATGCCATAATGTGCCAAGAACAAGGACACTGGCACTGAAATTGGTCCTTTTGATTTATCCCCAACATATGGGCTTGTTTTGATTTGTTAAAATAGAAACATCCAGATGCTTTTGCAATATGTGGGTAATGATTTTGTACGTAAATTCAGATTTAAATATATATGTGTCTTGATTTAAAGAGGTTTTCTGGTGTTTTTTTTCTCCTTCTTAATGGAGCGCCTAGTTATGCAGCATGCCACATAACCACAAAACTTTCTTAATGGCCACAGACCTTTGTTAAATGTCATACCACTACTCTCTCCCCTCGTTTCCTCTTCTCAATCAACTGTCAAATAAGAGCTGAAACATCCTGCTAAATTCCATCATGCAAGAGTTTGTTGTTCTAGAAAGCTCGCTCACACATCCATCCCACTTGTGAAGATGCGTAGTTCTGCTTTCTTTTTGGATTTGTTCCTGTCACGGTGTCACCAGGCAGTTTTTGAACCTGGGTCTTACCCCTGGTGTATTTCTGTCTTTCTGTGTATGTGTGTGTGGGCTTCTGCTCAGCGTGTGTGTGAGTGATATAGAGCTGACACTGCAACACTGTTCTCGTATGTTCTGTTTAACCTTGAGTAACCTCTCTTTAGTGACATCATAGGCAAAAGCAGCTGCTGCGGCAAAGGCTCACGGTACGGACACGCTGTCTGTATTAAAAGGCCTCATGCAGCTTACATTCGATCAGATTCTTGGGATTTCTGTCATCAGATTTAGTACGTCACAGTCTTATAGTTCAACATCTGCAAATCAGAGGAATGGCAGCCCAATTCATACTAATTGCATGATTGGAACAAGTCACTGGTAAATGGTTTGTCTTTTTTTATCATTTAATGAGAAATATGCTTCCAAAATGAGAATTATATAGTAGAACATTGGTTTCTGACATCTTTATCAAGTAACACTACAATGGTCTGTTTTTTTAGTGTTTGTAATAAGTTAGTTGGGTAATAGATAGAGATGCACGATATTAACATTTCTGGCCGAAACCGATATCCGATATTGAGATTTTTGATATCGCCGATAACCGATATTACCGATATTACCGATGTCGATATTCAATTTTTGTTCATATCAAAAAAAATGTGAAAACTATTCAAAAGAAGCCCATTCCAAATTAGACCACATAGTCTTCTTTATTACATAACAAAAGTTAAACATATTTTTACATATTTAACATTCAAGTCCAGGAGCATTTAAGTAAAAACGTCTGTGAAATAGCAGCAATATCAAATGTAGAGACGAAGGCGCTGATGTTAGACAGTCATCGGTGTTTTACATCGGCTAAATTTGTTCATCGGATCGATACCAATACATGGGAAAAAACACGAATATTGGCCGATACCGATGTGGTCACCGATATATCGTGCATCTCTAGTAATAGAGCAGAGATCACTGGAGGAATTACATAATTGTTGCAAATTAAGTTCAAGCATCTCTAATGGAAAGAATTGTTTTTTTTACAATGGAGGGTGTTCTCTTATTTTGTATATCAGCTATATGCAGGTAAATGTGTCTTTTTTTAATGCATATCAGCTATATGCAGGTAAATGTGTCTTTTTTTAATGCATATCAGTGCAGGGTTTCCCTCTGTTTATCTCCACTCTTACATGACCTCTGACCTCTCTCCTGCAGATGACTCAGGGGACGAGGAGCCCACATCGCAGTCGGACCGTAGCGAGATCCAGGGCACCCTGAAGATACTTGTCAGCAAGCTCGATGACCTCAGCACGTGCAATGACCTGATCGCCAAGCATGGGGCGGCCCTGCAGCGTTCCCTGAGTGAACTCGAAGGCCTGAAAGTCCCCGTGGAGGGAGGAGAGAAGATCAAGGCAGTCAACGAGCGAGCCACTCTCTTCCGCATCACCTCCAATGCTATGATCAATGTAAGTAGCCGGGACAGAGCAGCCAAACAAGATGCAGCAGCAGTGGGCAGCGACTGATTTGTCTCCCGCATGCTTTGGCATGATCAATGTGACAAGAATGCCAGTGGATGTGAGTGATGAGAGATGAGATCACTTCACAGTGTAGCATGTTAAACGAGAGCCACTTGGCCGCAGGCGGGGAGACCGCAGGTTTAGACAGGCAGTTTTACACCTCACTAAATCCTGTTAAACCTACTTAAACGTAACAATCTCTGATGTTTAAAAATGGACAAATGGACAAAATTAAGCTGCGAGATGGAAATGGTAATGGCTTCATTAAAGGAATCTATTTATTGTTTAAAATATCATATCTCTGCTGTTTTTCGGATAGGCCACAATAATACACATGAACAAATTCTCCTCAAAGGTGTACAACAAACTTTTATCTCTACCCTTAAATTATTGCTTGGAATAAGGAAAGCTGGGGAATAAGGAGACTCTTATAGAGGATAAAATAGTTTAAGGTTTACCAGATGTTTTCCCTATCAGCCTGATTGAACAAAACACAACAACAAACATGACCTGATTTTTAATTATCATCAAATCTAGGATCTGATTACTACTCCTGGACTATGCAGTGCTCTGCTCTAACTGGCCCTGTTCCACTTTCCTCATGGATAAATAGCATGGGCTTTACAGTACGTTAGTAGTGGATGAGAGTACAGTGAGGGTTGAGGTCCTGATACGAGATATGATAGTGGGTGGGAGGTGACAGGAATAGCCCCTGCTCCCCCCCTCCTCTCAAACCCTGGACCCTCCCTGCTTGGTGAGGAATGTCAGAGCCTTCTGGACTACAGTTAGACAGACAGACCTGCTCTGACTAAAGCCAGACAATCACACAAGGTTTGTCTTTCTTCCTGCTTGTCTCAGTGGCTTTTATCTTAGGGATTGTTAATTTTGGCTTTAATGCATGTCTGACATACTTTGCAGCTCTTTTTGTTGTATGCGTGGTTGTTAGGGGTAACGGTAACTAAGTCAGACTTAGTTGTGTTTAGGCTGAAATGATTTTGGCACAAATATGTGTTAATTTAGGTAGTAAGAGTCTATTAATTCCAATATAAGCAGGTGTTAGTACAGGTTGTTAAGAGATTTGAACCATAGTTTCATGATAAGAAAAAGCTTTAAGTCGAGGTCACGCTTAAATTATGTGAAAGGCCATTGCTCAAAATGATGAAGCCCTTGTCATCTTTTTTTTTATTAATTGGTGGAGGAAAATTAAACTTACTGGACAAGCAATAAAATAGACCCTTATGGACTGCCTAACTCATTAAAATGCCATTTGGTTTGCCAAGAAGGTGCTTCTAATGAGAAAGAAATGCTGCTGCAAACTCCCCGGAGTACTTTTTTAGTCTTGTAAATGGCTTTCTCGAAGCAGTTAGCGGTGCAAGATATGTCGTTTTTGGTTTGTGCTCAGCTCCTGTGAAGAATTGTTCTTTGCTTTTAAATATAACTGTACGTGTTGCATTACCAAAGAAACTGGGAGTATACATGTATAGAGGGAACAGGGCAGAGAGGAGCAGGAGGCCATAATGAAAAGACCTCACTGCATGTTCCCGGTGATTTGAGCCGGGTCTGGGGAGCGGGTTGCACTCCAGTTCATTCACCGGTGACCTCACTTCTCAAGTGTGCCACTGACTCCAAAGGCACATTTGCCTGTTTGTGAACGCATGTATGTACACACCTACCACTTTTGGTTAGTATGGTTTAATCACATGAAACTTTACTCAAGTTCACTTTATTTTTTGCTACGTCGTTCATTCTGCGGAGGTCACCGGCACCTTAAATCTGACACTGATGACTGTTCATGCCAACTCCTACTGACACATCCACTCCTGCAAACCCATTCACTTGTTTAGCCTTTATCAACCCCGTCTTCCTAGTTACGGAAGTCACATGCGGTCTGCGTGTGGACCCGAGAGTCAGCATTTAAAAAGTGGAACTGGCAAACTTTTTTTAAGTGGGTGCGTGAGTTTCATATCATGGTTGTGTGTGAGGAAGCGGACCACCACGTCACATGCACTTGACATTTAAATTGACGCTTAGGCATTCATGTATAGAGAGTTCATCCAAGACTGTTTAAGGTAAGAGACGAATTGGAATAGAGTCTTATGAGTTTTTAGTTGTAAAATGTTGTAATTACTGCCACACAAAATGTGGAACAAATTTGTAGTTTCTGATATGATATTTGTTGTATTCTAATGATACTGCACCGTTATAATACTCGTATTTCTAAATTGTTATTACTCCTAGAATAACATCTCTTCACAGATCAATTACCAACTTTAGAATAACGTCCCAATAACATATATAAACTATTAACTGATACTTAACAAGTCATTAGTAAGTAATTCACTAATGGCTTGTTCATGATCTATGACTGGTTTATAAGGTATGGCTGTAAATCATTAATATGCAGTTAACAAGTTATTTATAACTCATTAACTAACAGTTTGTAAATGGTTTATTAACTATCTATAAGGCATCGTTATAAATCATCAACAAATTATTAACAAACACTTAACAAGTGGTTAATAACTCACTAATTAACAGTTTGCAAATGATCTATTAACTAGTTATAACGGATAGTTATTACAAAGCGTTACCAACTTGGTTGTTTTAAACTTATTACTGATGGTGCGGTAACTTCACTTTTGGAATTTAATGACATGTGGTATTACTGTAGAGAGGCTTAACTCTTTTTTTTTCAACAACATTAAGATATTAAACCATGTCTGTGTCTTCTGTGCTTTTCCAGTTAACCTAAATGCTTAAAAATAATCTTAAGTGCATTTATGATGATTGCATGACTGCATTGTGTTTAGAAGATACGTAGAAATTGCCCCTCATTTAGGAACCTGAAATAATGGATTAAGTTATCAAACATGCTGCATGAAAGCTTGCTGTTAATAATAATGATAATAATGAGGATTTCACATCACAGCAAGTTATTGTAAAATAGTTATGTTCTTTACTATGTTACACTCACTAAAGGTAAAAATATAAAAGTTAGCAGTTGTGGTTAAATATTCAAACAGCGTATTTTATTAGAACCATGAACTTAACTTAATGACTATAGAGCTGAAACAATTAATCAATAGTTAATCAATAGTCACTTAATAACTTGTAATTTTTGTAGCATAAATGGAAAAATATTTCTCTTATTCCATTGCATTACTGTGGATTACCTGCTTTCTTGGTCTTAAGTCATATTAAACCGAATGTCTTTGAGTCTGTCACTGTTAGTTCGAGAAAATTTAGCATTTTTAAAAAATCTTTTAACATCTTGTAGTCCTAATATGTATTGGAGAAATTAAGAAACAACACTTGTTAGTTGTAGCTCTAAATTAACTGACTCTTTATGCATATTTATTATAATATTATCACGTGTCTTGTGAAATAAAGCAAGAACATATCAGCCTTTAAATTGTATACAGTGGCAGCTAACAGTGTAACATTGTGTGTTTCTGTGTGCATGTGAGGCAGGGATACAGATACAGGGCTGCATTTATTTTTATTTTTTTCGACAGATCAAGGAAAGAATCAAGTGTTACTGTCTACTTGTTTCTCTTTCCGCTGCCTAAAGGTGCTACTTTACATCCTGACTGCTCCCTCACCAGACGGAGAACAGAGATTATTTGAGCTGTGTGACACTTTTGTCCCTCCAGCTCTCAGCCTTAAGCCACATATTTATCTAAGTGATTCCAGCAAAGTCTCCACAGCCCCTCTGGCCGTGGAACCAAAGAAACATTTGCTGCAAATGACCATAGACCGTATGTACGTAATCATGTGCTGATACAGTTTGGTGGGAAGCAACTTTGACAAGACTCCACAAAATGCTAAAAACCTCTGGAGGCCTTCCATGTGACAGCTCGGTGACAATCACATGACATTTTTATCATGTATGTTGAGCAGCTGAGAGGTGTTATTTAGGTTCATCGACCTTTGAGCCCACTATGAAGCAAAGCTGTCAGGCGTACGATGCAGTGCCAACAAGTGCTGACATGTAATGTATGTGTGATCTGACGTAACCTCTTTGTCTCGGCAGTCAAAGCAGAGAAGCAACAACGATGCCCCCTCTTGACTCAAATATAGCCTGCCACACAGTCAGAGGTTTAAAACTGTAGTTCATCAGTCACGGATGTTTTCTATGTTTACAGTTTGCTCAGAGGAGCGTTTGACACAGCGGGGAGATCCAGTAAATGCTCGGCAGACAGCTAATTAACATATTGATGACTGCTCGAAACAGTGATGATAAACGACCTTGATTACAGTGATTGATGCAAATGTCTTTGCACCCTTTTCCATCCCAATGCACTCTCATATTGTTGCCAGCTGCCAGGAAAAATTATATTATCAATTTATTTCATTTTCATGTTTTTAAAGATCTTTTATTTAAGTCCTCATGACGCAACTGCAGTTAGGAGCCCTGACTGTCCTCACTTCCAAGCTTACTGGAGTTATTTATAATGCAAGAATTTAAGCTGTCAGTGGAAGTTAATTTATACCCTGTTGAGAATCTTAAAGGATGCTTTTTTTTTCTTTTTTTTTTAAGGGTGTATATTTTGGAAAGTTTCACTGCTGTCTGTGTGATTATGTGCTTGTGTGCATGTGTTCCCCAAGGCGTGTCGAGACTTCTTGGACCTAGCTGAGACTCACAGTCGGAGATGGCAGCGGGCACTGCAGTATGAGCGAGAGCAGCGTACCCACCTAGAGGAGACCATTGAGCAGCTAGCCAAGCAGCATAACAGCCTGGAGCGAGCGTGGAGAGAAGCACCCACGCTTGTTTCCAGCACACCCAGTGCCCCGACCACCAACAAGGGTGAGACTGACTGTCTGTGTGTTACTTACTCTTGTTGGCCTCAGTGTGGACCTCATTTCACTGGTGGAAAGTCATGTGTAGCCTCAGGCTTAATATTATAGACTCTCCTCACATGTCAGAAGGTTTGGATTGGATGATAGTTAAGTTACAGATGCTAAATACCTTAACCAAGAACTGTATGCCTTGCAGTCTCCTCTGTCAGTCAATATATACAGTTTTCATATAGTTGTTTGTTTGTCTATAACCAAAATATCAATCCATGAAACTTCATGATTTTAGTGACCTCATGATGATTCCTCTAAAGCCATGTTTCAAATCTCCTGAGTGTTTGCACATGCATTTGCACCTTCAACAAGGAGAAACCCATTGATATTAATGACCACATGCCTTTACTGTCAGTGTAAGACTTTCCTTTAAGCAAATGACCTAAAACATTCCACACCAAATCAGCGTAACTTTCATATATTACAGTTTAAACTCACAGAGAGAAAGATACGGTTGATAGACTTTAATATTAAAACTTTGGTTTTAAAGCTGAAGATTAGGGCGGCATCCACAAACACTAACATCCCAGCTGTGGGCCCATGTTGCATCTCTTTCCCCTTCATTTAGTGTCATCCCGCTCTGGTCCCTTTCGCAAAAAGATTGGGCTACAATGCCGTGAATAAGACTCCCTCATTATGTCGCGTTTGCTCATTTACCTTGAACCAAACAAGCTGGCACAATGCCGCCCCAGTGTGTGCTTTCAGATAGCGTGACAGCGTTCTGAAGTCAAGAGGTGTGACGTGATGTTTAGTGTGGTGCATCCCGTCTTTTTCCACCATCTTTCCTGCATCCAGCTTAAAGGCACAACAACAATAAACCCCCCATTCCATCCCCAAAGCTTACACACAGAACAGCGATGCAACCAGGCTGTATGAAAAGGGTTTTTGCTGTCTGTAATAGGAGCTTAAAACATGGTTTGAGTTTCTTACCCTTCTGTCAACCAGTGTTAATCCCCTTAAAGTTCATTAAAGGCAATATAAGTTGATTTAGTTGTCGATACATAAGTATGCTTTCAGAAGAGACATCGAAAAACAGCCTGCACTGTTGTTCAAGTGAGAGGATTTGCTGGTATGTAGCCAATGTATGGACAAAATTTGGCAGAGAGATTGGAATGTTTTCTTTTAAATAAGTTAAGCTAAAAATAAACATTTTGAGTGTTCATGGGAGCAGAATAGTGAAGATAATCTTGTCTCCATGTAGTATTTATTTGGGAAGCAGTTCACCCATAGCTTGCAGCAAATGCAAATCTGCGTTTAAAATACATTCGTACTACGGACCGTTAGTAAGTAGCAATCATTCTGTCTCCTCCTTTAATAGAATCACTTTTCATTAGAAGCACTATGATTACATGATTATAAGGATTTGTGCCTCTCTGTAGAAAGCGAGTTTATAGACATAATGGACCACTGATCGCACTGAGTGTTGAATTTTTGGATGCAAAATATGAGAAGCACACCCCGAGGAACTTGCATCATTCGGGCTAGTTAACCAGCAGGAACATTGCCAATTTAACTAAGCTGATTATTCCTTGATTAATCGCCATGGGTTTGTGATTACACGCTCCTCCTCCTGAACTTTGTAGAATACGAACTCACCGCCATGAGGTTGTTTTGCGTAATGTCTGTATGGACTCACAAATGTATATGTCCCAACTGAAGGGAGTGAGAGGTCGCGCAAAGAAGAAGCAAGTGATGAAGATGAAGATACTGAATACTTTGATGCCATGGAGGACTCCCCTGCGTTCATCACAGTGACTGCCAGTGAGAACACGCAGCACAGGTCAGTGTCACACAGGGATCCATGTGGTCCATACTCCTTAAAACATGTTGTTATGTGTTCACTGAAACATGCAGAAACGAGGAAAAGGTTAACAAGAAGAACGGCATAAACCAATTGCCGCGCATGCTCCTATTTGTAAGAATTGTGAGTTTGACATTGGCTGACAGCTGAACAAGGCTGCGTTGATGGCTCGTGGTGTGACAGTTTAACATTGCATGTCCCTTACTCCTGAACGCTGTCAGATTTGTTCACTCTGTGTTATGCAAGTAAAAATACCACAAGACCTGTCGACTCTCCTGCAGACAAGTAAACCAGTTTCTGCTTTTGTCTCTTGCAATACATCCCTCAACTCTAGTAGCTCCATTAAGACTGATGGAAACTGTTACACAGCGTTCATCTGCAATACCCAGCAATCTCTTTCCTCGCCTACGAGTGCTGTGTTTGTATTGCATGTGTGTGTGTGTGTGAGGGGGAAAACAAGACAGAGAGGGGCATTTAGTTTATGATTGCGTCCAGCGCTCATTGTAAAAACTGTTTTCATTCTGTTCCAGGCGATCTCAGAGTAATTTAAGTGGAGCGAGCGGAGGCCAGCCCAGCGACTGGAACCAGGACAACCATGTAAGTGGCTGTTTTCCTAACAGGTCTGACTAATAGGACCGACGTTTGTGAGCACTGCTGACTTTTGTAATATCAATATAGAAGTGTCTGTGCCGCTGCGAAGTTCTCACCTCATTGATTTATTTATACGTCTTCACTTGCTGTTTTCACAAGCCTCCACTCCTGTCCTGCATCCACCCCTTGCTAACAGACAGACACACACAGGCTTTGTCTGTGTTTCCTGCGGTCTCGTTGTCACCCCTGTGGTGCCGAAGACATACAATTGCATCACTCCTCTAAATCTTAATTACCAGTCCGACATCTGTTCTTTTTTCCCCTCAACACTCTCGTGCTGCTTCTTCTCTTTCACACATCTGTGTCTTCTCTCCCCTCCGCTTGTCTTTCTCTCGGTCTGTCACTGTGTCTGGTGATATTCTGCCAAGCTGTCCATGAAGTTGGAAATACTTTCTCAAACTTGTATACCCATCCGTTCTCCCCCTCCTCTAATTCCAGATGTCTCCAAGCTGTAATGATGTGTCAGGAAAGGAGCTGCAGCCCCGCAGACAGAGGCGAACTCATATCCCAGACAAGCCCAACTACTCCCTCAATTTGTGGAGCATCATGAAGAACTGCATCGGCAAGGAGCTCTCTAAAATCCCCATGCCTGTAAGTATACGAGGTGTGGTCCTTCTTCATGCTGACAGGTTCACATAACTCTGTGTGAGTTACACTGTGCCTATAAAAAGTTTTATTGCTGTCAACACTGAGTCATGGTCAATTCTGTTTGGCTTTTTGGAGAAGAATTTACCTCCCAAAAAAGGCTCTTTCGTGTTAAAGTGAAAGCAGATTTTTTACAAATTAGTGTCAGTTAATTATAAATCTAAAACTGATTGCATAAGTATTCACCCTATTTAAAGTGATTTACCTAATTTAACGGGGCTGCAAGGTGGAGCGGTGGGTAGCATCGTTGCCTCGCAGCAAGAAAGTTGGCGGTTCGCGTCCCGGTGAGGACACCCGGGATCTTTCTGCGTGGAGTTTGCATGTTCTCCCCGTGCAGTGTGGGTTCTCTCTGGGTTCTCCAGCTTCCTCCCACATAGTCCAAAAACATGTTGAGGTTAATTGGTGATTCTAAATTGTCCGTAGGTGTGAATGTGAGTGTGCTTGGTTGTCTGTCTCTAAGTGTAGCCCTGTGATAGACTGGTGACCTGTCCAGGGTGTCGCCTGCCTTCACCCTCAGTCAGCTGGGATAGACTCCAGCCCTCCGTGACCCTAGTGAGGATTAAGCGGTGTATCGATAATGGATGGATGGAGCTTAATTTAACACAAATGCAGCCAGTTGGTGCCAGAAATGAACAAAGACAACAAGGACAATGTTCTGGAGTATCCAAGTCAGAGCCCGGACCTCAATCTAATTGAGAATTTGTTTTATATTTTTAAATAATTGACATTACTTTGTAAAAATCGTTGTTTACTTTGACATAAAAGAGTCTATTTTGTAAATTCTTGTCAAAAACAAGCCAAAGTATGTTGATCAGGATTCAATGTTGAAAAGCAATAAATAGGTACAACTTCCAAGAGGAGTGAATACTTTTTATACTATATCTTTACTATATCTTAAGAGTTTCTAATGCTTTCTCTTTCCTTCAGGTAAACTTCAATGAGCCTCTGTCGATGCTGCAGCGTCTCACTGAGGACCTGGAGTATCATGAGCTCTTAGACAAGGCGGCACGCTGTGACTCCTCCCTGGAGCAGATGTGCCTGGTCGCTGCCTTCTCCGTCTCCTCCTACTCCACCACGGTCCACCGGACAGCCAAGCCCTTCAACCCCCTCCTGGGCGAGACCTACGAGCTCGATCGCCGGGAGGAGTTTGGCTATCGCTCGCTGTGTGAGCAGGTAACGGCGTAGCCACAGGGAGATTCTGCTTACACACTCCCTGATGTGCTCGCACACATTAGACACACAAACCGAGGTACACAAAGTCAGACTGTGTCCTTCAAACAAGCTGATATGTGTTTTCTGATTATATGAACACACTTGCCGTATCATGCTTATCCTTTGTGTCAATACCTCCTCTCAGGTGAGCCATCACCCCCCAGCAGCTGCGCATCATGTGATTTCCCAAAAAGGCTGGACCTTGTGGCAGGAAATCACTATCGCCAGCAAGTTCCGTGGAAAATACCTCTCCATAATGCCTCTGGGTAAGATGCTTTAAATTCGCCTGGGAAGCTAACAAACTATATGTGTAAATAACGGCTCCGCTGTGCAAATTGAACAAAGCAGCAGAAGAAAGTCGAGGAAGACTCCACACCCCGCTTGAGAGTATTATACAACTGATTCTGCCTGCCACACAATCTGAAGCCAGAGGAAAGGGTGTGAAAATGAATCAGGAGGGTTTTATGACCCCTTTGACACATACATAAATATGGGTATAAAGGGAGCTCTATATTGCGCTGGGAGAGCGAAGAGCAGCGGTCTGTTGGCTCAGATAAATGAGAGATTTTCTAGGTGCAGGTCCAGCCAAGGGAGGCAGTGGTATTTATCTGACTCCTCTCACTCTCTGTTATATGCCCCTATCACGTTCCATGTAATAGAAAAAACTCTTAAGTGTGAAGCGTTTATAGGGAAATATATGTTGTAAATCTTCTGGGGTAGGTCACATTGGACGTAGGTGACAATGTGCTGCCTGTGCACAGAGCATGAATGTGTTAGATTATATGTTTTTCAGCTGCTGCCGGTAGAATTGATCACAAATTTAGAATTGCATTATCAAACCCATAATCTAGCGCATCGCTTCAAGGTCTGCAACCGCATAGTGCAGCTGTGATTTTCACTGACAGTCTTTTGTCCCTGTCTGTCCCCAGGTGCCATTCACCTGCAGTTCCACGCCAGTGGGAACCACTATGTGTGGAGAAAGGTCACCTCCACAGTGCACAACATCATTGTGGGCAAGCTGTGGATTGACCAGGTCGGTTTATGAGTACTTCTCATTGGCAATCACTCTTTCACAGCTCCAAACCCAGGAATTTGTCTTTATACCCCCGACCTTCCATCCTCTCCTCCGATGATGCAGAAGACTGTTGTACAGACCAGCAGAGTAGAGTGTTGGGAAGAAGGGAATCAGAGCCAAGCCTTACAGCACATGAATAAGGAGCTTCACGATCCTTGGGGATTTATCTTTAGCTTTGATCTCTAATAACACCCTGAAATAACAGCCTCGTCTTTGTGTGCGATGGCCCAGTTATATAGGGGAGGAGCAGACTTCACATGTGTCTGTCTGAGAATTGTGTCTGCATGTTCTTTGGAAGTGTATTTCTGGCTTTTTTCACACAACCTTTTTTTCTTTTTTCTCTCTCCTTTCTCACTCATGAGTCTGTCGAATCAATCTGTCAATGAGTGTTGGTGTTTGCATGTAATCTTGAAAGAAGACCTGAGATTGTATCAGTTAGAATATCGGCTTTGAATTATTAAAACAAAAATATAATAAGTTGTTAATATTGATTAGTAGTCACAAATACCCTGCACAATGTGCGTCAGGTTACGGTTGAACAAAATTTTCTACCTATCGTAAAGATTGTGATCTTTTTCTGTAATTTAAATTTTTGAGATACGTCTAAATAAGCGATTATGATTATATTTGCTGCTGTTGTGTAAATTTAAGATACTAGCCTAATGAAACAATTAACACTGCCTCTGCGTCCTACTTCTAACTTTAGTTTATCCACTGAGAAAAAAAAAAATCTCACCAATACTTATTGATTTTTACTGTCTATTGTTTTACCTTCTCCCTTCACTACTTTCACCGTCTCTGTACATTGGTCTGCCACTCTGCTACCCTCCAGTGCAGAACAAGGTCAGCCAAACAACTCCGTACTAAACTACAGAAACTGTTGTCCTACTGTTTCCTCTACTTTTGGCCAATTTACCAGCTGGCATCAATGTCAATAGTACAGCAACTGAAAAGAGACAAGATGATCTACGTGGGTACTGACTGTGAATATATGATTAATAAACATCATGATCTGAAACTTAAAAAAGAACAAATTCACATGGTGACCATCCTTAGGATTTTTATTTTATGGTCGTCAGATGCTACAAAAACAGGTCAAACAATAGACTTGAGAGGTACGGCCCAGTGCAAGGTGCAAAGTCGTCAAAAAATCTTCATGCTTCCTTTAAAGCACTTGAAAACACATTTTTAATCTATGACGATGTCCATCCATCCATTATCTATACACCACTTAATCCTCACTAGGGTCGTAGAGGGTCTGGAGTCTATCCCAGCTGACTTAGGGTGAAGGCAGGGGACACCCTGGACAGGTCACCAGTCTATCACAGGGCTACACTTAGAGACAGACAACCAAGCACACTCACATTCACACCTACGGACAATTTAGAATCACCAATTAACCTCAACATGTTTTTGGATCATGTGGGAGGAAGCTGGAGAACCCAGAGAGAACCCACACTGCATGGCAAACATACAAACTCCACGCAGAAAGATCCTGGGTGTCCTCACTGGGATGTGAACCGGTGGCCTTCTTGCAATGGTGCTAACTACAGCGCCACCTTGCAGCCCTCTATGACTATGTGTTAATGTATATTCCACTTGCTATACCTGCCTGTACTGTAGCAAAAACCTGATTAATAAAAAAGATTTGGGAACATTTAAGATAGAACAAGCCCAAAGAAAGTGGGATTTAGTGCATACACACTGCTGAGCTTCAGGTCAAATCATGGCATCTAACTGTTAATTAACCTGCTGTAACTATTTAGCGTTCAGTTTTGCTGGCCTGTTTAGCTCAGGAAATGGTAAAGCTTACTAGCTATATAGTACAACATGCTATCATTTTCTCTTCTCTCTCTCTCTTTCTGTTTGTGTAGTCGGGGGATATTGAGATTGTGAATCACAGGACCAAGGAGACCTGCCAACTCAAATTCTCTCCCTACAGTTATTTCTCCAGGGATGTTCCACGGAAGGTAATTTCTTCCTTTTACACACTTTGTTGATACCCAACCTTGGCATGATGTCATACAGTGTGGGGTTAGTTTGTATGATGCTGCCTCCTGCTGGACAATACCAACAGACATATTACGTAGTTTAGCGTATGGGGTCACATCTCAGTGAAGTAAAGTCTTTTGAAAAAACAACGATGATTTAAATATGGGGGACAGTGCTGCCTTTTCCAGTGGTGAATTCGGGATTAGTTAATGGAAATCTGCTAATGCTCTGCTGAGGGGGAAATACTTGTTTTGTGTTCTTCATTCCCTTTAGTATCCATGCTGTAAGTTTATTTTCTGATTTCTTTTTCCAGGTGACGGGTGTGGTGGCGGACAGCGGGGGCCAGGCTCACTACATCCTCTCTGGTACTTGGGATGAAAAAATGGAGAGTGCCAAGATCGTTCAGAGCAGCCGAGGGGGCAGTGGATCGGAGGGCAAGCAGAAGACCGTCTATCAGACTCTGTCCCCCAAACTGCTGTGGAAGAAGTACCCTCTCCCGTAAGCTCCTCTCATCAGCCTCATAAGGCCCAGCATTAGAATATATGAGTCATAGCCGTTGTGTAATAACTGCAGCGTTCGATCAATATCATCGATTGTAGAACATCACAGTGTAACTACTGTCAATTTCCTCTTACTTCCTCAGCGAGAATGCTGAGAACATGTACTACTTCTCAGCTCTGGCGCTGACCCTGAATGAGCCGGAAGAAGGAATCGGACAGACCGACAGCCGTCTGAGGCCAGACCAGAGGCTGATGGAGGACGGGCGATGGGATGAAGCAAACTCAGAAAAACAGAGGCTAGAAGAGAAACAAAGAGCTGTGAGGAGGAGGAGGGAAGCCGAGGCCTCCGACGCTCTAGATGAAGGTATGAAACAGCGTGATGTCTGATAGGCAGAGAGAAGCTGAGTGGAAGACAGACAGATAAGGAGCAATGATAAAGAAGGAAGAAAGAAGGGAGATAGAGGGCAGAAAGTTGCAAAGTGGGAGAACTTACTTTATGCATGCGGGGTTCCTGTAAAAGTGCCAGTCGTTTTCAGATTAGACAGCGGTAAGTGTCAGCTGCAGCAGACTTATTTGAAAATGTTAAATAATCAGCACAAAAGAGAAGCTGCTGAATTAGAAAATGTCTGATTCTTTGATTGAAAATAATAGATACAAGGCTTCTATACACCAGGAGAGATATTAACTATGACCAGAGGAGCATTTAGGTAAAAAGAAAAACGTTGAGTCACTTTTAGATTCTTTGGTAATTTGTGGGTTTTTTTGTTTGCTACAACAGTGACTCACACAACACTAGCAGATGTTCTGTAGCATTTGAAGCTAAAGCTCATAAATAACATAAAGCTACTGTGTATGCCTTCCTAAACTGATTAAAAACTTGATCTCTGAAAAAAGCTATCAATCTATATTATCCCTAAACTATCTAGCAGACTCCTGTGTTTCCACACTGAAGAACATTCACACGCACTGCTCTTGCTCACCTCAAATTATTGATCATATGAGCATTATTATATTATCAATATAATTATGAAAAGACAGTTCCTCAATAGAAAAGTGTCAAAATATGCAGAACATTATCTATTTATCACTGTCGGAACAGTTGTTTTTAAACTCTCATGTCGAACATGATCAATAAATTGCGCCGTTGAGTAAGAACGGTGTGCAGGATCTTTCTTTCTCAGGACAGACGTGATACCTTCCAGCCTACCGGCATCTGAGATAGTTGGATGTGTCTTCTTTAAAACCTGCATTGAAGAACTTAAAGGAAAATTTAAAAAAAAAACAAAAAAAACAAACGTTTGAAATGAGAATTCATAGTGAGGAAAAATCACTTTTAGAAACAACTGGTCCTCGCCTCTTTGCAACTCTACTGCAGTAAAGCTTGACATATTTGTGAGTATTTATATGATGCAGTATTTGACATTACAGGTGATCTACAGATGTGTGTGTTACTAGGATTAACAATCAAGAAGGAAACACCAGAGCAGTACATAAAGGGAGTAATTGGTAGGAGCTTTTAACCCTCTGAACTCCGAGCAGCTTCCGGCCGTGTTTTTGCTTCTGTCACATTTCTACTCACTGTGAGGTCGTTTTTAACTGCTATGTAAAGTCAACCATGACTAGAAATAGAGTGAACTGAACATCTTCTTTAATGCAGTATATATCATAAAAGATAATTAATAGAAAGTTCTTTGATTATTTCTTTTCACAAAAATTTTAAAAACCTGGAACCAAGATGTGCAGTGTTTTTTCCAACTCTGGCACTGTCCATGCTTTAGACCACTTTCATACTGGTCCTCTATCTGCTCTGTGTAAACACAGCCTGCAGTTCATCCCAGTTCTGCAGAAAAGCCTCAGAATTTTTGTCACGCAACAAATCTGACAAACTGTTTAAAATTTATAGTAATTTTATGTAAAAATGAAATAATTTTGGTGAAATCTCACAATTCTAAGCTTAGATTAAGTAAAGTTTCCCTCAACAGAACATCAAGTCACAGATGATAAGTTCAAGAGCCGACAGTTTTTATATTTTCTGACTCTGATAAATGTAGTGATTCTTTAAAGATAACATGCATTTCAAGCACGCTGGTGGGTTTTGGGGTTCAGAGGGTTAAGTTATGAAAATAAAATCTGTCATTTATTGGGTTTAATGGTTATAAATGAAGAGTTTAAGAGTTATTAAAGGTCAGAGAGCAGGGCTAAAAGAGCTAAGAAGAGCCAGCAGTAATCAAAGCCAAGTCTGATCTTTACACAGACCTCAGCAGAAACTCTTCATCCTGGTGGCATTCCTGTGTGTGTGTTGTGTGTAGGCCAGACTGTATTCGATGTACCCATGACTTGTCTTTCTTTTCCTCCCTCTATTGATGGTCAGAGTGTGATTATGACTCTGGTGAGTGGGGGTTGCCCTGTACCCCTCTGTTGTGCATCACTCCTACACACAAACACACACACACACACACACACACACACACACACACACACACACACACACCATCCTCTGTGTGTCCTCTGTGTGGTCTGCCTCTGTGTGGGAACTGCATGATACCCCCCTTCTCATGTCGACTTCTCCAAATAATGAATCAGGAAAAAACAAAAGACTTTTTTTTCCTGCATACATGTGACATTTCCATTCAGAGCAGAGCCTCAGTACCATGTTACATGTAATAACAGATATTAAACTCTACAAGTATCCTCGGTGTGATCTGGTGAAGCCACATTAGCAAGTGATTGATTTTCACTTCATTCTGCTGTTGCCATTCTGTTTTTTTTTCTTCATTTGGCACTTTTCTGGTGCACTCAGCAACAAGTTCTTTTAAGGTTTGTTCATCTAATTTAAATTTACATTGTGTTTTTTGTAAAGCTAAAGGTACTGAGTTGGAATCATGATATTTTTAAAAATGTTCACACATCAGAAAACTGCAATTTCTGCCTTGTTTTGACTGGTTTGCTGTTTTTGGAAACGGATTCATCATTCAGTTCGGGGAGTTCCAAAACTGTGATTATAATTTTCTCCCTCACCACGACCGATCCAGGTTTTTTTTTCATCGCACACAACATTTGTTTCATATTGACGCCTTTGAGTTCAACTTTTCCGCCGTTACAGCTCGGTTCACATTTGGAGCTATCCCAAATGCAGTGCACAGCGATTGATTGCTTTTCATATCTGCATTTGTATGAAGGTGAATTGATTGCTCAGTGAATTGCCTGCAAGTGTGGCTTCCCCGCTAGACGGTGATTAAACGGCGACGACTGAATAACATCTGGGCTTCTTTCCACAGGTAGAGAATACGAAGGCTACCAGCCGTTGTGGTTTCACCAGAGGAGGGACTCAATCACTGGAGAAACAAACTTTGTGTACAAGGGAGGTTACTGGGAGTCGAAGGAGAGACAGGACTGGAGCATGTGTCCTGACATCTTCTAACCCAGGAGCTCATCTCGGATCACACCTAACCTCATCGGACAGGGAACCGCTCGGCCTCTGGTCCTCAGGCGGTGGAGCGTAGCTGGCGTATGAGCACCATGTGGACCTTTGCGAGCATGAGAATGTGTATGTTTCACACACTCTCGGAATACACTGTACCTCCAAATGTACACTCTCACTCTGTTTTTTTATTATGGGGAAAAAGACGGCGCGTTCCCTGAGCGGTCCTCTTTGACGCTATACTGAAACAGCAGTGAGATACTGTGTGGATGTGAGATAATGGAATTGTAACACCACACAATAAAGGCACCTGCACAGTCCTGATGCTCCGGTGCTCCGTAAATGCTACCCACAATGCACTTTTCTCTGTTCACCAACCCATTACAGAGTTTTACCCGATTGGATAGAAACCCATATCAGAGCAGCTCATGATTACAGACAGACAAATTCATGAAGAGGCAGAAGTAGAACAGTGTTGAATACACATGTCAGTGTTTTAGTGGTTACACAAAAAGTGTCCTCACCCTCTCTTTTATTCAGCACAACTGAGAGTAAGCTTATCCTGCTTTAAGAATCTTAACTTTCCTCTTTTGCTTCGTGGAAATGATTTCAAGTGCTCATCATTTGCCCCTTTTGATTGCTTAAAAAAAAAAAGACCTGAATGCAGTGTCTTCAAATTTCTGTCCCTTAGATTTTGTTGTCAGCTGTAGAGACGCAAAGTGTTCAAAATCCAGTAAATTAAAAAAAGAGCGATAAGATAAAAGAATAAACATATAAATAACTACAGGAAAAAAATCTGTAATATAACCCTGAAAATGTGAAGTTATCTGTTAGACACTTTTCAAATATAGCTCCCTGCTTTGAATCGCAGGTTTTGTTTCATTCCAGGAGTTATTACAACGACTTAGGTTTGTATTTGTAAAACTTTTTTATAAGAGGACAAACAGGGCAGAGTCCGTTATGTGACCATTTGGCGCTAAGTGGTATTACAGAAGAAACTGATCGTCGAGAAAAACAACAAATAGAAACTGTGCAAAAAGAGCATTCTGACTGAAACACTGCTGGTGTGAAGTAACACTGGTCTACTGTGGCAACTTTTCTGTGATGATTCAACTACGATTTTTGTTTCAAAATATGTTTTTGGAATAATTTTGAACACTTTGAGTCTCTGTAATCAACAGCTAGCGTTCAAATGGGAAAATAATCTCTTTCTTATACATTAGAGGCTGGTTTATCTGAACTTATGAAATATGCAGCAAAGCAGAAACACTGTATGTTTTTTTATTTTTGTTTGGATGTTGGGATTTCCTTCTAGTTACATGCAGTTAGTCTGTTCAATAGCCAGTCCATGTAGAGATAATGTGACTGCTTCTGCACTTCATATTCTGAATATGAATTGCCTCAATGCTTTAGTGCATTTCAGTCACCCGAACATGCTTCAGACATTTTACCATTTGTGATTCTGATTAGCAAAATTCTACCGTCGTAGTTAATCCTTTAGTCGTAACACATTTAGTGCCCTTGCAGTGGTACATTGAGCTTCGAAACATTCATGTCACTCCAGTAGGAATCTCCATCGAAGCCCTAAATAAGCACTTTTCACTGTGGTTGACTAGAGGTTAGTACATATCTCTGTGTTGATGTTGACAAGTTTCACTCTGTACACGTACTTCTTTACCTTGTCCTCTGGTGCTCTCCCATAGCAACACATACCGTATCCTTGGTGACCATTTTAGCATAATTCTCAATAATCATACAAACTACTGAGTCTGCATCGAAACGCTGAGACATCCAGCGATCGCCACCCAGGAACACGCTGGTTTCTGTAGTGTGCACTGCACGAGTTCCACAGCCTCCATCGGTCACTAGTTTGTAGCAGAGACGTTTCCAGTGGGTTTACTGTATCTGAGGCTGGAGCGGATCCTCTGAGGAGCCCAGAGTGGCTCCAGCTGACAGGAGGTCAGAGGTTTTCGAAGCAGACAGGGCTGGTTCCTGTGTCCCGCTCCACTGTGCAGTCAGCTGCAGCCACAGAGGAGCGTCTCAGCTGCCGCCGCTCCAGCCTCACCACAGCTCATTCGCCGTTTGTGGACGTGCTGATCTGGGATCAGCTCACACAACAGATACCCTGAGTCTTTTGCCTTTAACTGACTGAATAAGGGAACGAGTCCCCTGACCTGTGCACTACAAGTCTACGGTGACAAGAGTTTTGAAAAACAGTTAGTATTTTTTTGTAATTATTGTTAGGAATGTAGAATTCATGGCTGGAGGTATTGTATCTACCATCTAGTCTATTTGTGTGAATATTTTGTGATAAAACAATGATATTGTAAAATGAAGAATAATTATACTAATCTGAGTATTAGGTTATCTGTACAGCAGAGTTCCACACTGAAAAAAAAAAAGACTGAATGAGCCTGGAGGATTTGCTGTAATTTTAATTTTTAATCCAGATTGATTCTGCAAAGATGGAAGTTAACCCTGAGGCGCCCGTAATTTGGCCAAACACTGACCTAACACACTAAAAATCCATTTTTTATAGACTCCTTGATACTAACATGACAGTTCATGGTGTGCAGACCGTGAAGATGTGAAAAATGCACTAAAAAAAAAGAAACTCCTTCACATCAAAGTACCACTCCGTGCTGAATATCGGGCTGATGAAGGAGACGTTCAGTGTGCTAATAGGAACGCTTCAAATGTTTATCTGTGAGATTCTTTATCAGTGATATCAGTGATGATTTGATAATGAAATGAAAAATGATTGATTATTTTTTTGCACAAAGACATGCTTCTTTTACCCATTTTACGTAAAATACATTTGTGATTTGTGGTTGTCACGAGCACAGTTTGATCAGTCATTAAATATCTTGTCCAAGATCACTTGCTCTAAAAGAATAATTTGCTGCTTTTGGAAGTGATTTTATGTTTTGAAGATGACTACCTCTCTCATGTTTGTGCTGTAAATATGAAGCTACAGACAGCAGCTTTGGCACAATCCAGCGGTAAACCCACCAGCACCTCTGAGGCTGACTATCCAACTGATTATATCTTTTATGTTTAATAATTCACTGCTTGTGGACGAGAAATAGTCTCGGCACGTGACTCTAAATAACACACAACTTGTGTTTCCACTTTGGGTGTTGATTCAAGATACAAGATGGAAGTTAATGCGGATATATTAAGTTAATTAGTCAACTTTAGGGCTGCAAGGTGGCGCAGTGGTTAGCATCGTTGCCTCACAGCAAGAAGGTCGCCGGTTCACGTCCTGGTGAGGACACCCAGGATCTTTCTACGTGGAGTTTGCATGTTCTCCCCGTGCAGCGTGGGTTCTCTCCGGGTTCTCTGGCTTCCTCCCACATGGGCCAGAAACATGTTGAGGTTAATTGGTGATTCTAAATTGTCTGTAGGTGTGAATGTGAGTGTGCTTGGTTGTCTGTCTCCAAGTGTAGCCCTGTGATAGACTGGTGACCTGTCCAGGGTGTCCCCTGCCTTCACCCTCAGTCAGCTGGGATAGACTCCAGCCCCCCACGACCCTAATGAGGATTAAGCGGTGTATAGATAATGGATGGATAGTCAACTTTAAGGGTGCTGGTAGCTTTTATTCTTTTACCTTCGGACTGGGAGCCACAATACGGAATTCACGATAACAATATTATTGCGATATCTTTAAAAAAATTGGGAAAAAAACTGCCATCAGTCAAAGTTGCCCTCTAACTAGCTTTTTTGTGTATTTTCTCTCTTCTTTGGCAAATGAATGACATTCAAAATATGAGTGTATGTTGGGTTTATATTGAAGCATTAACCAGTTAGTTACTGGTGCTGGATTACCTACAATATATCATATGTGTATCATTATTATGATATCAATATTTCATTTTTAAGATACTGTCAGTGTTTGGAGACGCCTCTGCTTTAAAAAGAACCAGACTAAATGTCTCCCCTGTTTAAAGTGATTTCGTGCTGATCCAAGCAGCTGCTGGCTGTAGCCTTGAACACACACATATGAGAGTGGAATTTTGGTAAGAAAGTACATAAGGACATTTCTCAAAAAGTCAAACTATTACTTTAGTTTCTGCTTTTGGTTCTTCTCTTGTTTATCTGCTTTCCACGATACTTCCACGAGCATGTACATAAAAACAAGATTTTGATTGCAGTTGTGTGCACTTCTAATCATATCGAGGGTGTCACATGTTAAGGATGGACACTGCTGCAGCAACGAGTTTCATTTTTGCTCTGTTGAAAAGCATCGTGCACGGTTATGACATGTGAAAGAACACAGATCACTGCTGAATGGAGGCGGAGGAATTGTACAAACGGAAAGTTAATCTGTGATTTCCTTTTTCTCTGCGATCGATTTGAGGTTCACTAGAGACTTACTTTAATATATTGTGTTTGAGATGATTTTATATTTGAGATTACATATTATATTTTGAATGATAACGGAGAGCTCATCATAATCAATATATTTCCAAATAACGTGACCTCAGTGCTTGATGGTGACTTGCCTAATGACGTCGCCCTTTCACGGGCCTGTACAGTATCGGACAGCTGTAGCAATAACGCGGTGAGGTGCAGATTCGTTAGTTCGTTGTTGCTTCATACAGTACAGTTGTCTGCCTCATGCAGAAAGGGAAAGTAAAAAAAAAAAAAACAACCAAAGTGTAAGTGGAGAGTGTACTGTAGACTAAAAGAAACCTCTTCATCTGCCTTCCCTGTCTCGGAGGGTTCTAATGTAAACCCCCTCTCATCGTGTCTCTCATTTCATCTCACCCAACTCTTAATTCACTGTGGTGTGATTCTTAGCTTTAATTTTTATGCTTTTACTTTCTGTTCTGATTTTTTTTTTTCCTTCTCATGGGTGCCATTATTCTTATGTTGGTGTTTTCATACTGTTTGTATGCATAATGAGCTTGATTTGTGTGCACGTGTGGCACACGTTTCCTCCTCATTCGATTCTGCTCAGTTTTGAGGCAGAAGTAAACTAACGAACACGGGGAGGTTTTTCTTTGCCTTGTCTAAACTGAACCCTGCTTCTCCTTGGACTGTGACTCAGACCTTGACGGGGATATTAATAATCTGTACGATGATGAAAGTTATGAGACACAACAGCCGCCTGGTACAAGAAGCAAAGGTGATCGACCTGCCTTGACTACTATTCTTACTCCCCAGATACACACAGGTGTATTCAGGTGTAACTGCAGATTCAACTGAGGTTTTTCTTCTTCTTCTTTTTTTTAAATTGTGTATTTTCTCCCTTAATTTATACTCGTATAACATTGTCTTTAAACAACGAAGACACAATAATGAAAAAAGAGGATAATAAAGTTGTTATTGTTGACACTGGATATCTGCCTGGTTTCATATCTTTATGCTGCAGTTGGAGGATGATCGAGTTTAGTGTTATTGCTAATCCCAGTGGGGACGTGCATCTTTATAATGTGCAGAACGCTGTTTTGACAGCAGAAGGCCTGTGAAAATTTGTTGTAGAAGCTGTCCTAAGATGTTAAACCAACCTGAGTTTAATTCTGTTGCTTTATATTTTGTGGCACTCTGACATAAATATTATTTTATTTAAAGCAAATGAATTACATGGACTCACTGATGTTTTTTTTAACATTTGTTTAACCAGGAAGTCCCTTCAAATTAAAATCTTTTTCCCAAGGGAGACCTGGCCAAGAAAGGACACCATTAAGTAGTAACAAAAGGTTATAAAGTCGAGCACGACAACAATTAATAGACAGTGATTCATTTAACTTTTCTCCTTTTATTCCTTTTCAAATAGAGTTTGGTGTACAGTTAAATCCATCATTAAGAAATGGAAGGAATATGGCACATGTGTAAATCTGTCTGGAGCAGGTTGTCCTTAAAATCTGAGTGACTGTGCAGGATGGAGTCTAGTGAACGAGGCCACCAAGACGCCTATGACTCCTCTGAATGAGTCACTATTGCCTGTCCTTCACCAGTCAAAACTTCATGGGAGAATGGCAAAGAGAAAGTCATTGTTGAAAGAAAAAAAAATCTCATCAGCCCAAACAAACCGTCTTACAATTCAGACCCTCCTACATGCCAGCTGGTGAACTCAAGTCAAGATTTAATATAAGGTTTATTCAACAGCGGCTTTCTCTTTGTCCTGGGGAGACAAAATCGTGCAGCTGTTTTCAGTTCTGAAGGTTTTTCCGGGACCAGGTTGGAAAAAAAGAGAGAGCTGCTCTACTAAGTTCAAAGCACATCCTCGGTACTCTGTACAGGAGCCATTTAGATGAGCGAGAATTATAGCAGCATTTGGTAAGAGATGTAAAATGACACAAGTAAGACTGGAGTTTACCCAGGACTGTTCTGTTAATAGAAATACCAGTGCTGCTGTTTCCTCAGACTTAATGAAGGCCAGAAAGAACAGATTATAAAGTAGACATTGTTGTGAACTGGACACGAGTTAGAGAGCTGTAACATACAGAGTCGAGGCAGCATATAAATAATGTCTCCACTGTCTAGAACACTTAAGAAAATAGCCTGCAGGAGCGTTTAAAGACAAGCCCTGTATCACTGATTAAAACCCAGCCTGCCTACGATTTTGTCGTCTGCACTAAGATACACATCAGCTGAAGGCCTGATCATCCCAATATTATGTATAAAAACAGAAAGAAAAACCTGAGCTAAAACTAAGCCTTAAGGGACTCTGTTCTAGATTTCCATAAAGCCTGATTTGTGTCCATCTGAGTTTACACACTGGCTTCTATCTGTAAGCTAGTTCCTAAACCTCTCTACAACCTTGTCACCCACTGATGTTAATAAATCTGCTCAACAGCACCTCATGGTCAACACAATCAAACACCTCGGACTGATCAACAAACAGTACAACACACTGCTGCTTTCTGCCCAAAGCATTGATAGATGTCCTTTGTTACCAACATATCTGCTTTTATAGTGATATGATCTGACTGAGAGCCAAACTGAGTTTCATTTAAGATGTTATTGTCGACCAAGAACACTTTACTTGAGATTTTAAAATCTTGGCAAGGATGAAAAATTTGGATACAAGGCAATAGTTTAGGTTTTTTTGTTTTTTTTAAAAATCTGAATGATACCCACCTTGCTGTGAGAGTGGAACATATATTGCTTTCCAGATTTAAGGATGCAATTAGTCTCTAAGCTACAATTATAAATAATAAACTCAGCAAGCTTTAAGAGCTGGGAATCCAAGCTGTCAGGTCCAGATGACTTTTTTGGGTCATAGCCTTCAAAACTTTAGAGATCTCGACACTGGAACACCAGAAATAGGTCTAAAAACAAAGGGGTCCCTCTGTGGATCAGTACAGTACTGAACTGTCCTCGAATGACAATGAAAGTTCTGTATGTGTTAAAACAAGCCCAGCTGACATTAAATGCATGATTTATTAGCCCAATATCACCTAACAGGGCTGTAGATGAAACTTTAGAGATGTCAGGGCCCTGTGGGATGAGTTAACATTCTCTAACTGGATCTTTCACCAGCTAATCCTGTGTTTTTCATTGCAGTACAAATAACTTTTCTACCTGTAGGTCCACAAAAGACAGAAACAATAAACATTAGGGGAGGAAGCCACCTAAAAAAAATTTAAAAAGTGATATACATGAAACAAAAGTCCCCTAAAATAAATACATTTGATATTAGGGGGAAAATGTTCCCTGAAAAAACATAAATGTCATAGTCAGGAAATAAAGGGGGGGAAGCATCATTAAGATATAAAGTCCCCTGAAATAACAAAAAATCCATGTGAAAATGTAATTTTAAAAGCTAAACAACAATTCAAAAAGATCATTACATTTATTTATAGATTTTTTGCTTCATTTATTTATCTGATTAAAAAAACATCTGAAGTTTATTTCACTGAAATATTTAATGATTTAATATAAAATTAGACCTATTTCCGTACCTCAGCATGTGTTTTGGATGTTTTCTTTCCACTAGTTTGAATACAAGCATGTTATTAAAACAACAATATCCCATAATCTCTGTTTTTATCTATGTTGGGTAACGATCCGCTGATTTACACACATGTGGAGTCACTTTGTTTCTGAATGGAGCAGGTTTGGTGACAGCAGCTTCTCGCGCTGCTTGTTGCTTCAGTCCGCCTGTGCGCGCGAGCAGGGATGTTTCCATGTGTACGAGTCGCGAGCTGTTTGACCGTTTCCAGGGCGACCCGGAGCGCCCGTCAATCAAACCTCCAGCAGCGCTTCAGCTCCGAAGAGTCAAGGTCGACATCTAGTCCGGTCTGGGTGTTTGTCCCTCAAAGTGAGTAAGTTATGGCTGTTTGAGGCTGTGTGGTTTTAGTACAGTGGTTTAGGGAGAATGAATGTGATGTGTTTGGTGTTTTTATAAGATAACTACATGAAATGGAGGTTTCAGAGATGCTAATTAGCTTTTGTGGTTCAGATTAACTGTGAGTTTCCCATCATATGTATGGATATGTGTTTATGTTCATGTTAGTGGTTTTGAACTAATTTTATTTTCTGTACAACTTTAAAATACAAACTCTACCAATGCTAAAAGCTTCAGTATGTGAGCATTCTTTGGTGGACGTGGCTGAGAAAAATAGTCTTTAACACTGTTAGCTTCCAGTCATTGCTAGCTAAACATTGGAGAGAAAAGTTAAAGTGGACTCAACTTTCACAGCTCCTGGACTTAATGGTCATTTTGGGGAGTGGGAGAGACAGACACGAGAATTTATAGTCTCCTAGGTGAAAAGAAGTCAGTTTGGCTTGCTAACAAGCTAAATTGTCTTGGTTTCCTGGACAACTGAGCAACATAAACCCCCCACTCCTTATGACTGCCCGGTCAGCCTGAACCACTGGTTCATACTGGGGATGTAGTCTGTGTGTGGTGCTGCTAAATGTCTGCATATTTATCTTCAGCTACAGAACATGTCTGACAGCAGCCGTGATGGAGCAGAGAGAGACATCGACAGGTTTCTTTGTGCTGGTATGAAGTTTTATAAGCAGGACAGCTGTGTCATGTATTCCTCACTCTGTTGGAGGTTTACATCCACTCATGTTTAAACGTTTTGTCATAGATCTCCGTGACACCAGCAGTGTATTTGGAGTGAACACACCAGCTCGCAAACTGGACCACTGTGACCTCCTCCTCGATGCAATGGATGCTGAGCTTGATCTGCTGCAGGTCTGAGACTGTCATTGTGTTCATGTTTTTGTCTTGTTTCGTTTGTAATCGAAAATATATTTTTCTCAGCAAGTGTGATCACTTTGTGCAGGTCCTGCCACAGAAACATGGAGCAATTTCCAGAGAGCATGATTGCAGCAATGCAGGTAATTTATACACTCACCTTTTATTAAGTTTGGAGATTTCCAGCAGTAATCTGTATTTGGATGTTTTTTTGTTTTTTTAGCTGCTCTCAGGTGGAGTCAAGCTCTGAGCAAAGACACAGGCCTCGGGAGTACAAGTCAAACAAATGATACTCCAATGTCTTGTCTTGATTTGAGACACACTCCGACGACGGAGCAAACTTCAGGTAATATTGCAATATCAGTGCGATTAAAGATAAGGCATCAAACTAACAAAAACAAGAAAACAACATGCAGTGACAGAAATAGTAATTGCTACTTGTCAGGTCTTTTTAAACATTTAAATTTGCACAAGGCAAAATGAAAAGTAAGCAAAATAGTATGTAAACAGTATGTAAATGTGTACATGCGCCAGGAACCTGTTTGAGAGTTAGCCACTTGTCTTAATTATGTGATATTTGTTTTTACACTGAACAGAAATATGAATGCGGCATGCAAATGGTCGTCTTGTTATCGTTAGGAAAGAGTTTAATTTGGCCAAGTCTGCCCAAAAGGCTTTTGAGCTGTTCAACTGGTGACAAATTCTCAGCCACTGAGTTAATCCACAGCCTAGTCAGATGTGGTTTTAAAGGATAATGATCAGACAATGTGACCAGAACACAGACACTCATTTGCCCAGCGACTATAAGCGGCCACCTTAAAATGCAGGTTTATTCAAATGAAATGATGCCACAGAAGACGCGAGAAAGACAAGAACAGGCTGTTGGCCTGCTAGATGTCGACATCTCCACCTCCAACTCCACCATTTGTCGCACGCTTGGAACAACAAATACTTAATGAAACACTGGAGGCTGTGTCTATATTTATGTTGAGTGTATAAGTGTTGCTCCCTCAATGCAACAGAACTGAGCTTTTCCTTCAGACAAAATTATTGCCATCTCTCCTCTGCTTTACCCCAGAGAGTACCACAGACTGCTGGGAAGGTCCTGTCACTCACGAGGAAACTAAAAACAGGTTACACAGAGCAAGACATAAGGAGGAAACTGAGTCTCGGAGGGAGCAGGTCATCTGGAGGTTACAGAAACTGCTTGGAGACACCTGTGAGGAAGGAAGGATGGCAGAAGAAACACACCCCCCTTCAGACAGTATCTGCACAGAGGACTTTGTCAGACGCTTCAAAGAGGAGATGGTGGAAGTGGCGCTGCCAGATAGTAATACGCAAGAACTAAGCAAGGAAGAGCAGGATGAGAGGATGAAAATCTCTGTCAGTGACGCTTGCCAGAATGAACAAAGTGGACACAGTCTTCTTAATGTTGAGAGAAGAGCATCAGCAACACCCGGGGAAAGCAGTAAAGATGTAGTCACTGCTCACTGTTCCCTCTCAAACAAACAAGGTGAAAGAAAGCAACAGAAGAAATGTCTCCCTGACAGCTTTAGGGTAAACATATTGCATGCTGGTGAGAAAGCTGGAGCTGCAGAGAGATACAAATCACCACAGAGGCGTGGGGAGGATATCAGTGGTAGGTACACCCTGACATCGCTTCACATTTTGTGAGACAACAAAGAGCAGGCAGGCATCCAATTTTCCTTAGTGATGTGGATGAGGATTAAGAGAAAAAACACCCACCTGCTCTCCCAAATCTATCATCCAGATGTCTGTCCATCTGTGTGTCCAGCATTTTGATCCACAGAAGGTTGTTTACAGCTGCTTGATAGATTTTCTATAACTTGGTATGAATAGCACCAATATGAATAAGTTTTCCTCAGTGTTTTTAAAGACTTAATCATTTCTTTCAAAGGAACAATAGACAAGTCATAACACCTCAGTCCTTAACCCTAAATGGATATTATAGAACCTTAAGCTTCAAATCAAACCTCTCTTTCCTCTTCCTATTACAACCAGTCATATTGCTTTCAAATCTACTGAGCACATTTCTTACCCCCAAAGGATGAAACCTTTAAAGTCTGAATGTGAACTTTTATGCTGACTTTAGTCCAAAATGTCAGCTTAACTCGCACATAACCAAAGCCAGTGGTTCTCAAACAGGGGGTGAGATGTGGGTCTCCCAGGGGTGACATTGACTTACTGCAGGGGGAGCATGGACGACCATGGACAAGAGTGTTGAGTGGACTTAAATTTGCAGTAATATAATTAAAGTTCTAACATGTGAATTAAGTAATTACATAATTAAGTCTTCTGATCTCAGCAACTACTAACCTGCATCTAAGGTTGAACAATTAATCCCGATATTATCGAAATCACAGTAGCTCTGGACAAAGATAATATCCAGACTGCAGGAACTGCAGTTTTTTTTGAAAAAGGTCAAATGTGTCACAGCACACTATTTTATATGAAGCATTGTGGTGCTACAGAAGTTCCCCGGCCTATAAATCATATTCTGCAGATCTAAGGGAACATTCTTGGTGCAGACTGCAGCACGAGCCCAACATCTGTCAGATTTATTAGAACATGATGTTCTTTGTGTATTCAGCTCTACCTATATCTTTGTTGTTTTTCAACAAAATTTAGAAATGTAGAAAAGCTCTTTTGGCTTCTGAGTAAAGGTACTTTTTCATTTTCTCACCTCCCTTTCAGTCTGTCACAGGACAGAGGTGGCAGTTGACCATGAAAACGTACAACACAACAACAGCTATTCTCCTACAGCCAGGTGCTTGGCAGGTACCACACCGCAAGCTCGATCTAACTAATGTTTATGGGGCTCTATTAACTCCAAACAGTGATTGTAGTGTGTTTTGGTTTTTTTTGTTTTTTTTACAGGAGTGCCTGTGTGGAGCTTTGACACCGTGTCCATTGACAGTGACCTCGATACAGTCTCTACAGAGCAAGTCAGGCATCACATTGACAAGCGAACAGGTTAGAAACTACAGAACATATGCTGGAACATGAGCTTCATTTTAAAATTGAGAAAACATGTATAGATATAAAATATCGCCATTTGATGTACAAAACAGTTTATATAACAATCTGAAAAGAAAGATTAAGATCAATAAATACTAGAAACAAACTCTTTAAATACTGAAGAAAACAATATCAGTAGTAAATGTATTGAACATGGTTTTTATGTCCCCCGCAAGGATGGCGCGCTGCAGTTCAGTCTGTCACCGACATGAATGACCACTGCTCCAACCAGAGTGACTATGACACACCCACACAGGAAGGAAGTGAAGCTCAGTCTACATCAGGTAAAGCCACTACGTGTGGATTTCTTTCTGGGTCCACAGTAATAAACAAACCTGTAAATGTCACAGAATCCTCCTGTTTTTATTTACAAAGTCCAGAGATCCTCTCATGGACATGTTCAAAACAGAAGCCTGTCTGTCTGTAAAGTCCAACGTAACAGGAGAAAACCTTACAGGTAAACATTTGGATTTTATCCACTCTTTTAGTGATTTTTTTTATTTTTTTAAATTTTAAACTTATACATTGCACATTATTGTGTATCCTAGACTTGTGGGTTCATTGAGTGACAACGAAAAGGACACCGATGAAGAAATGAACCAACAGAGTGGGAGGCCCAGGCCGGAGAAGATGAAGTCAGATTGGGCCACGATGAAAGAGCGACTCTGTAACCTCCAACAAGTAAGAATGAGCCTCCCAGTGTATTTTAATATATTATTTTGTTTAGTTTGAAAAAGGCTTTTTTGTCAGTTGTATAAATTCCCCTGTGTTCACGTGTATGAGATGAGGAATGTGTCTTAGCCGCTTTGTGTGTGCTTTAGAAATGTGAGAAAGAAAAGGAGACACTAAGGTTAAAGAGGACTCAGTTAAAAGACGTCGAGCTCTGCCTCTCTGAACTTCGACACAAACGGAAGGTAAAGTACAGCATCTTCGGTTGTTTATCAGAAATCTGTGTTTAGAGGTGTCACTAATGCTCACAGTTAATGGTTTGTGGCCCAGCATGCCTTGCAGGAATTAGAGCGACTGACTGCAGAGACAGCACAGATGGAGAGAGAGAAGAGGACTTTGGAGTCCGTTCTGAGAGACAGCAGGATAGAGAAGGAGTCTGTTAGGTATAAAATCAACTCCTACTACTTCACTCATACAGAGCCGTATGCATCAGTATGCCTAACAACTCACTGTATCAGCATAATCCTGTTCTGTGTAAAGAATGTGTCTCTTAAATAGTAAAACAACACTGTGTGCGTTTGTAGTTACCAGCTACAGAAGCTGCAGAGGCAGAAGGAGTCCTGTCTCCTTGAAGTTAGAGATGTAGAAAAAGATCTTGCAACACTGACTTCATGTAAACAGACTCCAAAGGATGGATCCTGCATGAACAGGGTAATTCAACCAGACTCGAGAAATATATAATTTAGTTCTTAGTCTTAGTGTCAGTTTTTTTTTCTCTCAACACCACTTTTTGTTTTGTTGCTCTGTTCCACAAACAGAACAATGTCATGATGTCAGTGCTGGAGAGGGAGGAGATGGAAAGACAGCTGGATAACGCCAAAACAGAATTGTTTGCTGAGCAGCGACGTGCAAGAGAGAAACTCGAGTCCATGCAAGAGGTAAAGGGTTAAAGCCTATTTATATATTATCATCCAT